>NW_005200282.1:29588-31056 GCF_000372725.1 Emiliania huxleyi CCMP1516 | reverse complement strand
AGCTCAGGTATTGCAGTAGCCGGAAGCAGGGAACACTCACCCCCCAGCACCAGTCTTCTAGGTGGAGGCGGGCCCGCTGGTATCGTCGGGAAGGTCGAGGAGGGTGGGACTGGGTGGATGAGCGAGAACCTGACCAGGCCTGTATATGGGACACGATTGGGACATTTTCGACGCTTTTGTCCCATATACTCGCGCAACAACCCAGCGGTGCGGACATACCACAAACACGAACGACGAAAAGGCAGGGCGAGGCGGATGGAGAAAGAAGTGCCGAGAAGGCCATGGTGGAGGGGAGGGACGGGAGGACGAAAGAAGGGCGAGGAGGACGAGCGGCCCGCACAGACCGCGAGCAGACAGCGCCTGCTGGCCATTTCGAGACATTCGCCAAGAACGCTAGCTACATGGGAGGGCTTCGTGAAGGATGGATTGAAAAACATTCGAACAAAGAAGAGGCGACGGGAGGAACCGGCGGAGGATGCAGTGACGTGACACACACACGTACACACACACACACACACACACACACACACACACACACACACACACACACACACACACACACACACACACACACACACACACACACACACACACACACACACACACACACACACACACACACACCGCTCACCCACGCGCACTGGGCCTTGCACTTTGAATGCCGTGGGGCTCCTGTCGTCAGACGTGGAGACGCGAGGGTTGCCCCCCCTTGCCCCACCACCTCGTGTGTGTGGAGAAGTTTACCTTACCTTACCTTACCTTACCACAAACAATCGACACATCACAGCCCTGGGGAGCTTCCCTGCACACGCCGCCGCGGGCGCGCCAGGGAGCCAGCCAGGCAGTGAGGGCGGGGTGGGAAAGTGGGCGGAGGGGAGCTCAGACAGTCTAGAAGACTGAGACGCAAAGCCGATGTCGCGAGGAAGGGCTGTTGTCCGTTCGCAGCAGCGCTGCGCTGTCCTCAAGTTCGGCGCAGAGAGATACGGGCAGCAGCCCGCGTCGGACGCGACGCAATCCCGCCGCCCTCACGCCTCAGCTTGCCTTTCTGTCCGTGTACTTTTGGAAGAGCCACCCCGCCAGCCCGAGCGGCGCGACGAGGCTGTCCAGCTGGTCCGGCCGCGCGCTCTCGATGGAGGCCGCGAGCCGCGACCCTAGAATACGCCAACCTTACGAGTCGACAAAGGGTGTGCGATCGCTCCCGCGAGCACCGCCCAGGCGCGTCGCCAGAGACGGCGGGGTTAGACCCGAGGGCGTGGAGACGGTATTGTGCAGCGTACTCAGAGCACCGCGTGAGGACGAGGGAGACGGGCACAGCGAATACCGCGGAAGGCGGGTACGGGCGAGTACAGCGAAACACGTGTCTCTCGGGCGCTAGTTGGGGACTCCGGAAGACGCACTCCGCCTCTGGGGCGGCGAGCCTCGTCCACAACGGCGCGTCGTGATATGGGGAGATAGGGGGGGGGGGGGG
>NW_005200282.1:27156-29488 GCF_000372725.1 Emiliania huxleyi CCMP1516 | reverse complement strand
CCGTGCAATCTCGTGTGCAATCTCGCGCAATCTCGTGCAGCCTCGGCCCGCGCGACGGAAGATCGTCGAAGTCGCCCCCCTCGCCGGCCAGCGGCGCGGTGCCGCTCAACCACCCGTCTCGGTTGGCGAGGGCGAGCGTGAGGTGCTTGAGTATCTCCTCCGCCTGGCAGTCAGTCCGCCAGTCAGTCCGCGCACTCGTACACACACGGGGCATTGCACGCGAGGCGGTGTGTGCGTTCTCAGAGACAAACGTGCAACTAGTCAGAGGGGCACCAGCAGTGGGAACCTCCGCCTGGCCGCACGCACAAAGTGGTGGGGCAAGCTAGGGGGGCGACCCCCCCTGGCATCTCCACGGCCGGGACACGGGGGCAGGAGCTGGCACGGCATTCGGTGCCCGGTGCCCGCGCGGTGCCGAACCTGTCGGACCTTGAGACTGCCTACTAGCTGTGGTTGCCTACTGCGGCTCTGCCTGGCCGCAAGCCGCCGCCGGCAGCCCCCGCTGCGCGTGCCGGTCGGGGTGCAGGTGCAGCGTCGCCTGGAAGGGCATCGGCGGGTGGGAGGGCGGCAGGCGAGGGAGCGCAGGCGGTCGGGGCGTGGAGGCTCGTGCAGGGAGCAGCGGCGTTTGTGTGGCAGTGTGCTCCGTGGGCAAGGATGGCGGCGGAGAGCGGCGGAGGTCGCCTGCCGGTATGCGCGCTGCACGGCCTTGTCGGCCCGCGAGGTCGGCTCCCAGGTTCGCGCGCCCGTCGGTGGGAGGAGTGCGGGGAAGGCGTCCGCGACCGTCTCGAGCATCGCCACCAGGCCCTTGCCGGCCGCCCAGCGGGACACCTCGCTCGACGGCATTGACCAGCTGCTCCTGCGCTGTTTTTTGACTGAGTCGACGCCGAGAAAAAGAAATCCAATTGTGCTTGTGTTGCGTTGTAGCTTGGGATGTCCGTTGTATTTATTTATTTATTGCGTTGTGTCGGTTTGTAATTACTGTGTTAATTATTAATTATGTATTCCGGAATTCCGTTTGGGGCAGTTTGGGGGAGGTATTAGTGAGGGTCCGGCTGGGTGGTGTAATTAGATAATTACTTACCTTCTTATTAGTTAGTAATGAGGAGAAAAATGAGCTGGGTGCTAGCCGTCGCACACTTCCCTCCCAGGTATCAATCACCTTCCCATGGTACCTATCTACTTGCGATTCATTGGTTGGTGGAGGGCGGGCTATGTGTTGGCTAGCTGCTCGAACGAAGCAGCCGCGATTCGGACTGAAGGGGAAAACAAGGAAGCCGACGGGAAGGGGGGATGCAACGCGGGCCGGCGTAGCTAGGGGCGAGCATGCGTCGGCGGATCCTCCATGAACTGCGTCGTGAGGACCTCTCACATACGTGAGGACCTCGCTCGCAAGTGTGAGGACCTCTGCGCTCCAGGCGATCGTGAGCACCTCTTGGCGTCGATCTCTTGGCGGGCGTGAGGGTGTCAGCTGGCGAGATCTCGGAGTGTAATCTTGCATAGAAAGTCCATTTAAGCCGTATGCACTGGTCCGAGGTCTTCTCACGGGCGCGCCAGAGAGCGCACAGCGAGGTCTCTCAGGCCCTAGCTCAGGTATTGCAGTAGCCGGAAGCAGGGAACACTCACCCCCCAGCACCAGTCTTCTAGGTGGAGGCGGGCCCGCTGGTATCGTCGGGAAGGTCGAGGAGGGTGGGACTGGGTGGATGAGCGAGAACCTGACCAGGCCTGTATATGGGACACGATTGGGACATTTTCGACGCTTTTGTCCCATATACTCGCGCAACAACCCAGCGGTGCGGACATACCACAAACACGAACGACGAAAAGGCAGGGCGAGGCGGATGGAGAAAGAAGTGCCGAGAAGGCCATGGTGGAGGGGAGGGACGGGAGGACGAAAGAAGGGCGAGGAGGACGAGCGGCCCGCACAGACCGCGAGCAGACAGCGCCTGCTGGCCATTTCGAGACATTCGCCAAGAACGCTAGCTACATGGGAGGGCTTCGTGAAGGATGGATTGAAAAACATTCGAACAAAGAAGAGGCGACGGGAGGAACCGGCGGAGGATGCAGTGACGTGACACACACACGTACACACACACACACACACACACACACACACACACACACACACACACACACACACACACACACACACACACACACACACACACACACACACACACACACACACACACACACACACACACACACACCGCTCACCCACGCGCACTGGGCCTTGCACTTTGAATGCCGTGGGGCTCCTGTCGTCAGACGTGGAGACGCGAGGGTTGCCCCCCCTTGCCCCACCACCTCGTGTGTGTGGAGAAGTTACCTACCTACC
>NW_005200282.1:18886-26956 GCF_000372725.1 Emiliania huxleyi CCMP1516 | reverse complement strand
GAGATGGGGAGAGATGGGGTGAGATGGGGAGAGAGGGGGAGGTATGGGGAGGCATGGAAAGATATGGGGAGAGAGGGGGAGAGAGGGGGAGAGACCGGGAGAGATGGGGAGAGATTGGGAGAGATGGGGAGAGAGGGGGAGGGATGGGGAGAGAGGGGGAGCGAGGGGGAGAGATTGGGAGAGATTGGGAGAGATTGGGAGAGATGGGGAGAGAGGGGTAGAGAGGGGGAGAGAGGGGGAGAGGGGGGGAGAGGGGGGGAGAGAGGGGGAGAGAGGGGGAGAGATTGGGAGAGATTGGGAGAGAGGGGGAGGGATGGGGAGAGAGGGGGAGCGAGGGGGAGAGATTGGGAGAGATTGGGAGAGATGGGGAGAGAGGGAGGTATGGGGAGGTATGGGGAGCGAGGGGGAGAGAGGGGGAGCGAGGGGGAGAGAGGGGGAGGGATGGGGAGGTATGGGGGGAGATGGGCCACCCAGTCGTCCGCCCGAGCCCGGCCCCAAGCTTCCCCTTCTTGCGTTGCAGCAAGTAGATCTGCCTCCTCCGCGGACCCAGGCTGCCAGCATCCTCGCCGCCGCCGCCGCCACTGCTGCCGCCGCCTCCTCCGCCACTGCCGCCGCCGCCTCCGCCGCCACTGCCGCCGCCTCCGCCGCCGCCTCCTGCTACCGCCTCAAGCAGCCCGCCGCGCGTCGCCATTGCATCGGGGTCGATGCCCCACTCAGCGAGGAACTGCTCCTGTTCACGGCGAGAGGTGTGAATAGGGGCGCCGTTCACAGCACACACCCCCTCCCCCCTCCTCCTCGGAGAGGATAGTGATCCGTCTCTGCGACGGCGGCTGCGCGGCTGTCTCTCGGCTCTCTCTTGGCGAACCTCTCTCGGCTGCCTCTCGGCTGCCTCTCGGCTGCCTCTCGGCTGTCTCTCGGCTGTCTCTCGGCTGTCTCTCGGCTGTCTCTCGGCTGTCTCTCGGCTCTCTCTCGGCTGTCTCTCGGCTCTCTCTCGGCTCTCTCTCGGCTGTCTCTCGGCTGTCTCTCGGCTATCTCTCGGCTGTCTCTCGGCTATCTCTTGGCCGCTGAACTCTCTCGGCTCTCTCTCGGCTACCCTCGCTCCGTCTGCGGCAGCGACGGCGCGGTCAGCGCGTCGGCCGCCGCCGCCGCCGCCTCGTCTGCCCGGTGCATCAGAAACTCTGCAACGTCGAACCCGATGCCTCCGGCGCCGACGATGGCAACGCGCTCGCCGACGGCGGCCCGCCGCTGCAGCACGTCGACATACGGCGCCACCTTTCATGCACAACTAGTCACTGAGTGAGGCGGCCCGCCGCTGCAGCACGTCGACATACGAGGCCACCTTTGGGTGATCCCATCCGGGGAGCGAGAGCGAGCGGGGGACGACGCCCGTCGCGAGGACGACCTGTGAACGTGAACTCACCAACTTCTAAGTACTTCGCAACGAGCGAGCAGCCGCGCCCGTCGCGAGGGCGACCTATCCATCCACTCCCTCCGGCAAGACTGAAGTCGTGAACCGCGAAGGGCCACGCCCCCTCGCCAGGGCGACCCGGTCGTAGCCCGCGAGCGTCGATGCGTCCGCCTCCGTCGCCAGCTGCAGCGAGATGGTAGGGAGGGCGGCCAGCTTGTGCGTAAAGTACCGCAGGGTCTCGTAGAACTCCTCCTTGCCGGGCACCTGCGTGGCGAGAAGCTCGGGTAATCTCGGGTAATCTCGGGTAGTCTCGGGTAGTCTCGGGTAGTCTCGGGTAGTCTCGGGTAATCTCGGGTAATCTCGGGTAATCTCGGGTAATCTCGGGTAATCTCGGGTCCTCTCGGGTACTCTCGGGTAATCTAGGGTACTCTCGGGCACCTGCTTGGCGAGGTTGCTAATGGACCAGCAAGAGAATGCATCAGCTACTCATGCATCCGCACCTGCTTGGCGAGGTTGCTAATGAACCAGCTACGAATGCATCAGCTACTCATGCATCCGCACCTGCTTGGCGAGGTTGAACTGGCCGCCGATGGACGGCGAGCGGTCAAAGAGCGTGACCTTGTGGCCACGCTCTGCGGCCACCGTGGCGCAAGCGAGGCCAGCCGGACCGGCGCCGACCACCGCCAGGTTGAGCGGCGCCTGCGGCGGGAGGTGTTTCTTTTCTGTCTCTCCGTCGCCCTTCCCTTTCCCAGGCGCCGACCCCACCGCCAGGGCTGAGGGACTTCCTCCGCCGGAGATTACCCGAGAGGACCCGAGAGGACCCGAGATTACCCGAGATTACCCGAGAGTACCCGAGAGTACCCGAGAGTACCCGAGAGTACCCGAGAGTACCCGAGAGTACCCGAGATTACCCGAGAGTACCCGAGAGTACCCGAGAGTACCCGAGAGTACCTCCGTCGGTGTGTAGTTCAGCTCCGTCTCGTAGCCGGCGCGCGGGTTGACGAGGCAGGAGGCGCGCTGCATCTTGAACGTGTGGTCGAGGCAGGCCTGGTCGAGAGGTGGGGAGGTAGGGGGAGATATGGGGAGAGGTGGGGAGGTATGGGGAGGTATGGGGAGATATGGGGAGATAGCGCAGGAGGCGCGCTGCGTCTTGAAGGTGTGGTCGAGGCAGGCCTGGTTGCAGGCGATGCAAGTGTTGATCAGCTGCGGCGTCCCCGCGGCCGCCTAAGGACGAGTAAGGTAAGGTCAACTTCTCCACACACGCAAGGACTGGGCATGGTTGGGCAGGAGCCAGGCTAAGCCCTCGCGACTCCGCGTCTACACGACGGGAGCCCCACGGCATTCAAAGTGCGAGGCCAAGTACCGGTGAAGTCGGTGCAATCTCGTGCAACCTCGTGCGATCTCGTGCCATCTCGCGCCTTGTTGACGAAATCTGGGTCGGCGAGCAGCGGACGCGCCATCGACACCATGTCCGCCTGCCCCGACGCGAGCAGCTAGCGCTTACTTGGGTGCAGAACTAGGCGAGTGGTTTGACCGTGCCCGCCTGCCCCGACGCGAGCACCGCCTCCGCAACCTCGGGCGTGTTGATGCGGTTGGTCGCCACTAGCGGGATGGAGAGCCCGTGCCCCTTCAGCTTCTGCGTCACCCAAGCGAATCCGCCGCGAGGCACAGACGTCGCGATCGTCGGCACGCGCGCCTATGAATTAATTAAATAACTGTTGATTAATAAGGCGAGCGGTACAGCACAGCTGGCTTCGAGGCGGACTGGCCTGTTATTGTTAAAAAATGAAGTAGTGGATGCTTAGCGAGGCGCCAGACGTTGCGACCGCCGGCACGCGCGCCTATGGATGAATGAAAGAGCGAACAGCTCACTCATTAGTGGCGAGGCACCAAACGTCGCGACCGCTCCACACGCGCGCCTCGTGCCACCCGATCCCAGTGTTGATGATCGTGGCGCCAGCCTCCTCAACCGCCTGCGCGAAACGCCTACCTCTGTAGCCCTTGCCCCCTCTCTGTACCCCCGTATACCCCCCCGACCGCCTGCGCGAGCTCGACTACCTCTGTACTCTAATATAACCCTTCCCCCCCCTCTCTGTACCCCCTTGTACCCCCCCCCGACCGCCTGCGCGAGCTCGACAACCTCCTCCCAGCTCGAGCCATCCCGCACCTGTTCACAGCTGCGGGCGTGAAGAGACGCCGTTCACACCTCCTCCCAAGCCCGAACCGCCCCCCGCACCAAGTCAAGCATCGAGAGGCGAAAGATGAGGATGAAGTCGGCCTATCCATCAATGACTGACGCATCACTTGATGAACGAGCACCGAGAGGCGAAAGAGGAGGATGACGTCGCGGCCGACACGGCGCCCCGCACCGCGCGCACGATCTCCACCGGGAGCCGCATCCGGTTGGAGAATGAGCCGCCCCACGCGTCGCTCCTGTGGTTCTGAAGTATTAACTAATTAACAGACTGGCGAGGGAGCCGGCGTCGCGTTAATCAGTACTTCATTAACGCTCCTGTGGTTGGTACGCGTTTCATCAATTAGTACTAATTAACACTTCATTAACGCTCCTGTGGTTGGTCCGCGTGACCAGGAACTGGTTGATCAGGTAGCCCTCCGAACCCATCACCTAAGGTACGGTGAGGTACACTTCTCCACACACACAAAGTGGCGGGGCAAGGGGGGGGCGACCCTCGCGTCTCCAAGGCGCACTTCGCCACACACACACGAGGGTGGCGGGGCGAGGGCCGGGCTAGTCCCTCGCGTCTCCACGTCTAGACGACAGGAGCCCCACGGCATTCAAAGTGCCCCACGGCATTCAACGTGCAAGACCCAGTGCGCGTGGGTGAGCGGCGTGTGTGTGTGTGTGTGTGTGTGTGCGTGTGTGTGTGTGTGTGTGTGTGTGTGTGTGTGTGTGTGTGTGTGTGTGTGTGTGTGTGTGTGTGTGTGTGTGTGTGTGCGAGTCTCTCTCTCTCTCTCTCTCTCTCTCTCTCTCTCTCTCTCTCTCTCTCTCTCTCTCTCTCTCTCTCTCTCTCTCTCTCTCTCTCTCTCTCTGTGTGTGTGTGTGTGTGTGTGTGTGTGTGTGTGTGTGTGCGCCCATTACCTCCACGCCGTCGTAGCCAGCCTCGTGCGCCAGCGCCGCGGCCGCAGCAAAATCGCCGATCGTGGCCTCGACCTGCGCGCTGCTCAGCGCGTGCGGCGTGAACCAGCCGATCGGCGCCTTCTTCGCGGACGGCGCGACGGCCGACGGCTGGTAAGCGTACCTCCGAGGTAGAAGAAATACACCGGGGTGAGGGCGGGGGGGCGGTATTGTGCAGTGAATTCAGAGCACCGCGTGAGCACGAGGGGTGCGAAGACAGAGAAGATGGCGGAATGCAGGTGGGTACAGGTGAGTACGTGTCCTCTCGAGCTCTGGGTGGACTTCACGTCTGCGCATCCCGCGTCTAAATAGGAATCCTTAGGCGCACCTCCCCGCGTGCAGCAGCTGCATCGCTATCTTTGCGCCGCCCACCTACTCGCACGCCAGTGAAAGGGCGGTGAGCCGCCGCCCGCCCGCGGCAGCCGCGCCGGAGCATCTCCGCAGCGGCGCCTCGTGCACCATCTCGGTGACAGTGCGGTGACGGCGTGCGTCGGAGGAGGAGGCCATCGTCGCGGCAAACGGCGCAACCCGCCCGGCGGCGTTGGGCGCGATCCCGCCCGTCACCATCAGGCCCACGCCGCCGCGCGCCCGCTCGGCGAAGAACGCGCCCATCTTCTCGAGCGAGTGGCCCCACCCTTCGCCCTGCGAGGTGCGGCCGGGGGTGAGAGGGCGTGAGCACCGAACGCCGCCTTCTGACGGCGGCGCTGTCGCCTCCTCGAGACCGGTGTGCATGGAGCCCATCAAGGCACGGTTGCGTAGCACGGCGCCGCCGCGGAGCGTGATGGGCTGGAGCAGGCGAGGGTAAGCGGAGGGCATAGGTTGGTTTCGAAGCAAAAACGCGACCCAACTTAGTGGGTTCAGCTTGCACCTAGGTAGGGGAGGTAGTTATCGCCCGTGCGTGTCGTCATCATCTGTCTCGCGTCCACCCATACCGCGTTGGTGTCCAGTCCGAGCCTGACTGTTGTTCATCTTTCTACATACATACCCGTCCTGCGTCCACCCATACCGCGTTGGTGTCCCAGTCGTTGGTCGGACTGTGTTTCGCCTTCCCATCAATCAATCAGTGTGTAGATTTAGTCGACGCGCCTCTGCTCGCAAACACTCACCCATCGAATTGTCACTGCCCGTGAGTGCGAGCGAGATAGGGCTAGCAGTAGGCAGCTACCCTCTGAGGAGGGCGTCCATAGACACCTCACATGACCCCACACACGCGGTCTCGCCCGTGCCTTGCGGCTAGCGGCGAGATTGCTAGAGGCGGAGCAAGCCTGCTAAGCCTCACATGCCACTTCCTGTGTTGTTGTGCCCCTCGCCTGTGTGTTCTCTTGGCACCTTGGAGTGCTGGGGGGGGCGACAGGGTGGACCCTGAGTTGACCAGGGGTTGTGCGCTGGGCCCTCCTGCTCGGCTCCAGCCAGTAGACAAGTCTTGTCATCAACAGAGTAGAAGGATCTGACCTCGGGGCCGATAGGAGCATGTGACCAAGCGCTGGTAGCGTGGTTTAACCTCACACCCATGGTCTCACAGTGTGCCGGCAGTCGCCGAGCAGTGTCGCTCACACAAGCCGCAGCACAAGTGACCGAGGGCCAGTGAAGGCGAGCCCATATATCGCTGTCACAGCTGTGTGGCAGCCGCACAGTAGGCTGTGCCAACTGTGCACAGAGTGTGTGAGCAGCAGAGGAGCTGCTCTCCAGGCTTCAGGCGCAAAGAGATGCATGCCACCGAAGGCGCTGTCGAGGGTTCGCCGAGCGCGGCGCAGGTTGGGGGACGCCGTCACGCCGACAAGCGCGTTGGAGTATTCACTCCGGACAAAGACGGCCGCACGCACACGAGCCCGCACGCACACCCCGATTTCCTCAACCCTTTACCTTGTATTGAAAAGAGAAATTTAAAACACCTCCTGGCGCTACGCGCTAGTGGCTAGCTAGTCTACTGGCGCGTACTGTATGAGAGATTGAGAGTTCCCTGGCCACAGTCCGAGCCAGTCTGCTGTGAGAGGGGCTTGTATAGTAAAATTCTCCGAGAGCGGGTCGATGATCTCATGGGAGTGCCAACCCCACAATGCCTAGTCCGGGTGTGGAGATGCGAGGGTCGCCCCCCCTGGTTGCCCCACCACTTTGTGTGTGTGGAGAAATCTACCTGACCTTACCTTACCTTACAATGCCTAAACCTCCAGCCCGGTATGAGAGATCACACCTCGCGGGTGCCAACCCGCTGGAAGGAGGAGCGCGACGGCCGCAACTCGAGCGCGAAACTGCCGAGGTTGCGCCGGTTGTAGGCGTGCGCGCGGCTGGGCCACAGAACCCGCGCGACGGCGTGCGCCTGTTCACACGCGCGGCACTGTGAAGAGACGCTGTTCACGGCATTAATCACGAGAAACGTACGCACCTCGGCTGTACCTCGGCTGTACCTCGGCTACATCTCGGTTGCATCCCGCCTGTCTCCTGGTTGTATCTCAGCTGTACCTCGCTGCAATCTCGATCGCATCTCGGCTGTATCCCGGCTATATCTCGCCGCGTGCAGCGCCGTGAGCCGCGCCAGCCGCGGCTGCCTATCCAAGAAAAGAAAACGCGCCCGTGTTGCCACACGCCGTGCGCCGTCAGCGAGGAGGGGCCGGACCAGCGGCCAGTGCCTTTGCCTTGTGTGGTGTGCGTGTCGCTCCTGTGTAGCCGTCACCCCCCGCCCTGCCTCTCCACCCCATACCTCCGGCGGCGCGGTGTGGTGTCCCGGCTGCCGTCGGTCTGACGGCTGTTCGCCTCTCTATCTCTCTCGTCGTCGCGGCGGCTGCCGGCATGCGCGCACGGCGCTTCGCCCCTCTCGTTCTCCCCTCTCTCTCTCGCTCCCTCTCTCTCTCTCTATATATATATATATATAGCGGCGTTGCCGGCATGCGCACACGGCGGCGGCGGCGCAAGAGAGGAGGGGGAGCGCGACGGCGGCGGCCTGCTCGGAATCATGGGAGGTTAGGCCGACGCCGCCACCCACACACACAGCGGTGGCGGAGGGTGGGTTCGGGTACTGCGGGGGTAGGGGCCTGCTGCGCATCATGGGAGGTGAGGCCGACGCCGCCACCCACACACACAACGGTGGCGGGGCCAGGGCGAGGCTATCCCCACGCATCTCCACGCACAAGCACAACCCCGCGCCCAAGACGCACAGGCACAGGCAGTCGAGAAGGGGGAGACAGCGACGGCAGTCCGAAGGCAGCACTGCATCTCCACGGACCCACCTAGCAGGATCGACTGCTGGAAAGAGTAGTGCGTCGAGATCGTGTAATTAAGAAGTAATCACGCCGAAGTAGCTCTCTGTGCCATCACACGGTGTCAAAGCGAGCATCGCAGCGGGCGGTGCCTGGAGGGTCGAGAAGGGGCCAACGACAGCGCCGCCGTCGCCGCCGCCGCCGCCGCCGCCGCCGCCGCCGCCGCCGCCGCCGCCGCCGCCGCCGCCGCCGCCGCCGCCGCCGCCGCCGCCGCTGCCGCCGCCGCCGCCGCTGCCGCCGCTGCCGCCGCCGCCGCGGCTGCCGCTGCCGCC
>NW_005200282.1:0-18786 GCF_000372725.1 Emiliania huxleyi CCMP1516 | reverse complement strand
AGCGTGGCGTCCTCTACACAAGCCGAGAGCCGACGACTAGGGCGCGCGGTCGTCGTGCTGGATCCCTCCGTGGAAGCCGGCGACTCGGTGCATGAAGTCGCCGTCGTACAAGCATTATCAGGTAGGACAGGGCCAGGCGAGGCCGACGGGACAGCCAAAAGCTTTGTCCGCCGCAGCGGTTCCGGCGGCGACGGTAACGCCTGCAGCGCCACTGGAGGCGGCAGCGGCGACGGTGACGGCGGCAGCGTCGCTGGAGGCGGCAGCGGCGCTTGGGGCGGCGGCGGCGGCGGCGGCGGCGGCGGCGGCGAGTCGAGGCGTCCCGGCGGAGGATACGGCGAGGGCGGAGGTGGCGAGGGAGCAGCGCGTGACGACGCAGAGGGCGGCGGCGGCGGCGGCAGAGAGTGCGGTAGCTGCAGCGGCGGCGGAGGCGACGGTGTTGGCGGTGGCGGATGAGACGTCTCTGGCCGCGGGGGCGGCGTCGTGGGTCGCGGCGGAGCAGCTGCACCGTCGGCCGGGCAGATCCACTCGTCGGTGTCGTTGCAAGGGTGGGAGAAGCGGCGGCACTGAGCCGACGAGTGCTTCTCTTGCCGATTCGGGCTGGTGAAGCAGCCGTCGCCGTGGCGGCAGCAGTGCCGCGCGTGCGCGCAGGAGGACAGGCGGTCGATGCGGACCTGGCAGGGAGGTGAAAGTGGCAGCGCTGGCGGCGGAGTGGCGGCTGGAAGCCTAGCTCCTCGCTCGGAGGATGCTGCGAGGCGCACACTGGCGGCGCGGTGCGAGGGCGGGTGCGAAATAGCAGCGGTGGTGCCGAGGAGTGGTACTTCGAGAATGAGGCTGAGCATAGGCAACATCGGCCGCGGCGACGCTCGCGACGCTCTCTCGAGGTTCTCGAGGTGGATATCCTTGTTGGGTAGCGAGGATTGGTGTGCGGCGACGCTCGCGACGGTCGCGGCGACGCCGTGTTTCGAGAAAGAATTCAAACAACACAACTCTCTCTCACAGCACACAGGCTCGACACAGGTGCGAACTGGCGCGTGCTAGTACTATCACCGGCACACCACCGGAGCCGCCTAAGCGACTCCGTTAAGAACGGCAATGCACTTAGCTCCGTGCACAATGCCGCTGTCCCCGCACGCTAGCTCGTTCACGTCTCGAAGTCGAGCAAACGCAGGTCGCAATTCTTCTCCCGCGCGAACCGGTAGTCGCCCTTCTTGTAGCGGGCCGTCACAGGTGCCCCCGCCTCCACCTCCCCCTCACTCTCCCCCTCCTCCTCTTCCGCCGCCGCCGCCTCCGCCTCTGCATCCTCCGCCTCCCTCAACCAGGGCCTCGGCGGGTGCTGCCTCCGTCGACTGAGTCGCACGTCGGGCGCGACCCTCGAGGCCTCCTTCACGTCGCTGCTGCTGCAGTACACTTCCTTCAACTGTGGCAACCGCCCCTTCCACCTCTTCGTCACCATCGCCGTCAGCACGCCTCAAGGGCTACAACCCCTCGCCTGTCTCGCGTCGCCGCCCATCCACGTGGATGCGCGAAAGCGCACCAAGGGCGAGCGGCCTGACGCGTGCGCCGGCGACGTGCGCCTCGTTCAGCGGCAGCGCACCCAAGTCGAGGCCTCCGCTGCGCCTCTTGGAGGTAGCAACGGGGCCTTGAACTTGGGCGTGGACGCCATCGAGCTGCTCCAGGCGACTGCGTCCGTCGTCGTGCTGGTACTTCGCCTTTAGTGGGATGCAGACCGGTGGAGGGCGGCTTCACGTGCATTCTCTCATAGGTGGGCCTAGATTGGACCATCAAAGCAGCGCTGACCGCCGACCTGTTTGGCTACCCGCGATCGCAACTCCACGGCCAGTCCCTCCTCCGCCTCATGCACCCTGAGGAGCACAGCGCCCTCACGCAAGCCGTGCAAGCGCTCGTCGCCGGCGCCAGCGCCGCCAGCCCCCCGTCGCTGCGCGTCACGCACCGCGTGCTGCCGCGCGAGAACAGCGTCCCCGCCTTCGCTGACACGATGATTTCTCTTCTGCGAGGCCAGCCCGCACGTATGCTCGTCTCCTCGCGCTACGCCGTGCCCTTCGACGCCCACGGGGCGTTCCGCGTGTTCCCCGCGCGCCAGGCAGGCCTCCTCTCGGGCGCGTAAGCGTTTCGGGCCTGGCACGTTTTCGTGAAGACCACAAGTCGACCGGCTACCCCTTTTCTTCAGACCGTTTGCTACTGATCACGGTTTCAAGCGCCAGAGGCAGCTCCCTAGCTGTTGCCGACGCAGGGAGCTAGAATATTGTACTTACGGCTCTAGGGCGTGGTGCGATCACGCCATACTGCGGCATACTTCGGAGTGTGGCCTGATACGCTTAGATAGATTTGCCGGGGACCGGGGTTAGAGAGTTGAGTAGAGAGTCTGTGAACTGTGATCTGTGTTGGTGGGATCCGAAGGAAGCAGTTTCCGTGCCGTTAGTGAGGTGACACACCTACCGTGTAACACCGCAACCGACAAAGTAACGTCAAAAGCGACCGCAGACATACCCTCCGCTCAAACTCTTTCCACGAGCGAGAGAGATGAGACACTCCCTTTGAGCTGTGGCGGATACGCACCACACTGCGGAACAGGCAAGCCGTTCAGTGAGGTGGCGGGAGAGGCGGGGGCCATCAACCGCCGCCCAACCGCCGCCTCCCTGCCCACGGTTTCTATCGAGGCGGCGACTCCCGTCGCAACGCCTCTCACGTCAGCGCGCCCGCGTAGTGCGTGCGGCTGTTGAGCTGGCGCGACCACTCCAGGGCGAGGAACACCAGCACGAAGCCGGAGAGGGCGATGGCGGCGAGCATGTAGACGTAGCAGCGGGGCAGCCCGTTCAGACGCCCGTCGAGCGCCTCGAACGCGTCCAGCCGCGCGCGGATCCGCTCCTCCGTGCTCGCGGCCTTGCCGGCGTCGCGCGACGCCGCCGCCTCAGGCGCAACCTTGCCCACGGCTCCGCCGAGAGAGCAGAGGCCCCAGAGCGTGGTCGCGACGCACAGCGGCGCGAGCGCGATCGCCATCCCCGCCGCCGCCGCCGTGAGCCCGCCCAGCAGGAGCAGCGGCCTCTCGCCGGTGGTGCAGTCGGCCAGCGTCGAGCACTCGGACCCGTCCTCGAGCTGCGCCTAATCTCGGGCAATCTCGGGTGATCTCGGGCAATCTCGTCGAGCACTCGGACCCGTCCTCGAGCTGCGCCCCAGGCAGCTCAACGTCGACGTCTCTCCGGATCGCGAGCAGCGCGTACGCGGCCTTGCCCGCATACGCGGCGCTGCCCGCACTGAGGGCGAGCAGCAACGCGCGCCACGGAGAGCAGAGCGCCGCGCGCAGCTGCCCGAAGCCGCAGACAAGCACGCGCCACGCGCCGAGCAGGACGAGCGCGCCGAAGCAGCCCACGGCGGCGGGAAACGGGTTCGACCACCCGAGCAGCAGCAGCAGCGACGCGGCGGCGGTGGCGGCGAGGCCAACGCGCAGGATGGCCGGCGGAGACTCGTTGATGAACGCCGCGACGCCGAGGACGGCGCAGAGTAGCGCGGCGAGCGACGCGGCCACCAGCACCGCCGCGCCTCCGAGCGCGACGCTGGCGCCAAGGTGGATCAGAGGCATCGCGTCACGCACGTGGGCATTGAGCAGCATGGCGAACGGCACCGCGCCGCCCGCGCCCAGCTCTGCTTCCACCTCCTCCACCGACAGCGTCGCCAGCGGCGGCTTGCCCTCCGCCTCGCGCTTCTCGCGCAGCTCCGCGAGTGAGTGCGCCCCCTCGCCGTAGCAGAGGACCTACTCTCGCGCAATCTCGGGTTGATCTCGGGTCCTCTCGGGTGCTCTCGCCCCCGCGCCGTGGCAGAGAACGTCTTGGATGGGGAAAAGTGACGCCAGGTCAACGCCCGCCAGCTGCTTCCGCGCCGTATTCGTCACGTCGAACTTTCGGCCGCGCGCGCCGGGCATGCCTAGCTCAGAATTAACAGCTGGTCATGCTCCTTAGCTATTCATTTAGCTCCGCGCGCGCCCGGCAAACCGTGCAGCGTGACCGAGTCGACGTGAAGGTCGAACTCGCCGGTGCACGCCTGCTCGTGCGTCAGGTGCGGGTGTGTGTTGGCCAGTGCCGCTCCTGCGTCCGGCTCTGGGAGCCTCTTCGTGCGACAGAGCTGAGTGCACGCGCGTGGGAGTCCTACGGTTGCTGTGCCGTTCTTGTGTCTGGCGATTCGTACCTGGACCGGCTCCGCGAGGTGCTCCAAGTCGACGTCGTCGAGGTAGATGGTGCCGAGCCCGCGCACCGTCGCCAGCCCCGTCGTGACGTGGCACCACCCAACCAGCGGCAGCCACTGCGTGACGCGCATCGTCAGCGTCGCCGTCAGGCCGATCCGGCGCAGGCGCAGCACGGCCTGGTCGGGCAGCGTGCGGTACCAGGGCGAGTCCCAGCAGACGCCAAACACCCACCGCCCGTGGTGCACCTGAGATTGCGACGCAGCTCAGCCTCGCTGCGCCGTCGGAGGACGCCACACACCGCCGCCCCGACTCCCTTGCGTCACTCCGCGCCCCTCCCCCGTGTGTCTGTAGCCTGGCGTGTGTGCTCCCGTCTGTGCCGCGTCCCGTGCCCCACCGAGCTCCTCTTCTTGTCTGGCGCACCTCGTCCACCACAAGCTCGTCGAGCAGCAGCCTACTCTCGCGCAATCTCGGGTAATCTCGGGGACTCTCGGGGCACCACCAGCGCGTCGAGAAGGAGGAGCCGCGATCCCGGCCCGAGCTTCTGCGGGTCGGCCGGCAGCGCGTCCACCTAACCTCGGGCAATCTCGGGCAATCTCGGGCAATCTCGGGCAATCTCGGGTCGGCCGGCAGCGCGTCCACCTCGAACGGCGTCTTGAGAGCGACGTCCAGCGCGGTCGCGAAGGTGTCGGTGACGCGGTCGGAGTTCTTCTCGAACGCCTGGCACCCCTCCGGCAGAGCAGGGCCGAGCCGCTCCTCTCGCGCAACCAGCTCCGCGGCGGTCAGGTTGAGCGGGTGCGTGGCGACATAGTAGCGGTAGCCGGGCGTCCACACGAACGCCAGCGACACGGCGCCGAGCATGGCGATCATCGCGAAGAAGGTGAAGTAGGCGAGCGGGCGGACGAAGCGGAGCAGGCCCGGCGACCGCTCCAGCGAGCCGATCGCCAGGCAGAGCGTCCGAGACGGCCCAGACAGCAGCTCCATGCCTCGCGGCAGCGCGCCCATGTCCCTCGCGACGCCGATGCCGCGAGCGGCCGCCGGGCTCGACTCGACGCTCGAAACAGGCGAGGGCGCAGGGTCGTGCAGACGCGCGTACCCGTCGGGAGACCGCGGCAGCTCGGCACTCTCGCTCCTCCTCTTGGCGCGGGCCGGAGCGGCGCCGGCAGCGGCGGACTGGTTGCGCTTGAGCTCGAGATAATGCTTCGAAGGCTGCGGCGCTGTCGGCTGCGGCGGTGCTGGCGACTTGGCGGGCAGATCCTTGTAGGGAACGATGGGCCGTGGCATCTGGCGGCGCGATGGGGGCCGATCTCCGTCAGTCCAACAAGGTGGCTGAAAAAAACGCGAGTGCCGAGTGCAGAGAGAGAGAGAGAGAGAGAGGATGGTCTCACGCCGGTGGGAGGCACCGAGGCGTCTTGGACGCTCAGCTCTACCTTAAGCTCCTGAGGGGCGCGTGGTTCTAACCACGTAGTAGGACTACAGCCCACCACAGACACCCTCCCCCACTCCTCACGTGTGTTCACACCCTCACCCTCTCCTCTCTCCTCTCTCTCTCTCTCTCTCTCCTCTCTCTCCTCTTGTCTGTGCTGTCTGCCTGACTCAGGCACTCAATCTGCCGATGCGTGATTGTGTGTGGGCTGCTCCGAGGGGGCCCTCTGTGCGATCCGACGGGTAGGGGGGCTGTGCCCGGGCGGTGTCCGGTGTGGAGTCCCCTTCTGATCCCGCCTGGGATGTTGGGTGTGAGGTTGTGGCGGCTTCGATCCCAAGGGGGGGAGCTGATCCCACTCAATAACCAACTCTCAGGGGCAGTAGGTGGGCGAGCTTCAGGCACGCTCATCTCGATCGTCAAGACGTTGCTACGCGCGGTCTTCCGCGGGGGGAGCTGCGTCGACGGGTGCGGGACCGCGGCGCAGCCAGTGCCGTGGCGATGCCTCCGGCTGTTTGCGGCGGGCGGCTTGCTGCTCGCTGCGATGGCGAAAAACTCGTCTCGCCACACGCCAAGGGCTTATGCTCTGGCGAGACGTGAGGCGCATGCGCCCAGGAGGGGAGGGGGCATGCGTAGCGACACTGCTAGAGATGCCTTTCGGGGCCCAGAGATAAAACTTCTGTGATGCCATGCGTGACCTAGTAGTGTCCCCAGCTATGGGCGTGTCCACGTTGGAGCCAGGTGTGGTGTGGGCGCGAGAATAGCTCCGCCGTTCATGGAGGCAACCGATGCGAGTCGACTGGTGTGTGTCGTCGTGGTTTCGTATCAAGAATTCTCTCTCTCTCCTGCCGAGTGCTCCAAGGGCCAAGTGCTCCAAGTGCCCCCGGCGCGGGATGTGAGGTTGATGACTGACTGCACTCCAAGTTTTCGGCTGATTAGTGCTTTAGTGCAACTAGTAGGACGGTAGCTGATCTTTTTGCGGGGCGTGGCTTCCCAGTTTGTTTCTCTATAAGTTCCATTACAAAGTTACACACGTTCGGAGCCACTCACAGCATCGCCGAGACTGACACACCCCCAGCAAGACCAACCGCCGCTCCGCACTCACGCGCGGCCCCAAGCCCCAAGCCCCAAGGTCACCATGCCTGCAGCGGCAGCAGCTCGTGAATGAGCAGCTTCATCGTCGACCCTGTGCGGTAGGCGTTGAAGTACGCCTTGCGAGACCCGCCCATAGCAACCTTGCCGGACACGCCCTTGGCTCGGATGAGCTCAGTCAGCCGCCGCTTCTCCGCGCACGCCTCGTCTGTGATGTACAGCTGGAACTGGCGTGTCGCGTCGTAGCAGAGCAGCGGACCCTCGTGTGGCGGCGTCTGCACCTTCACGACGTACACCTTGTCTTCGAGTAGATGGCTGCCCGCCATGCCTGTTCGCTCCGTCCGCCTACATCGCGACATTGCCGAGGTTGCCGACTCAGCGCCCATGCAGAAGCCGTGCAAGCCGGTGTCCGGGTCGATGCGCAGATCCACATCAATGATGTCCGCGTCGGTTGCCGCCTCTGGTGCCTTGCACGTCTTCTTGTGCTGCTTCCAGTCCGAGCGCTGGCACTCCTTCGAGCAATAGGCTTGCTTTTTGCAGCGCGAGCACGTCAGCAGCGCGCTCTTGCCGCATACCGGGCAGGCGCTCGTCTCCCCGCTGCGGAGGGACATGATCGGCTGCAAGGCCTGCGCACGCGGTCGTACGATTCAGGGAGCTCTGGGCTATAGGGAGTGGCGCACGCATCCGCTGGGCAAGTCACAAGTGGCAGCGGGGCGCACGCACGCTGATGCGCCAGCCGCTGGGCAAGCCACGCGACGCACGGGCGACGTAGTTTTCGTCGAGCAGCTTCGCGTTCGCCTCGAGCATCTGCTTGAACACCGCAACCTCCCGCTCGTCCGTGTTGAAGCTGTCGAACTGCATCCCTGGAAGGAGAATGGCTTGCATGGCCTGGAGTGAGGCCCGCAGGTTGGAGGCTGAACCGTACAGCCACCGCACTACGAGAACCGGCTTCCGCCGGTCCATTGAGACGGCGTCGTCGGCCTCGGCTTCGACCACATCGATGCAATCGATCGCGATGTTGGTCGACTGCGACTCGTCCTGGATCACAAAGCGCGTCGTCTCACGGCCCCGTCCAGGCTCGGGACACCCGATTTGACGCCGAGCCGCCGGCTCCTCGCACCTCTGGGCGATGCAGTGCAACGTCGTGCGGACCTCGAACGACAAGTCGCTGCCCGCTGCCGGAGGGTTGGCATGCGAGGCCACGACCTCGTCCAAGGAGAAGGCCGCGTGGAAAGCGCCTGCGAGGTCTCCGGTCCACTTCGGCAGGCGCGAGGGGTCCAAGCCCTCGGCGATGCGCTGCGACCGATCAACCTTGTCTGGCTTCGGCGGATTCGCCTGGCCGGGTTTCGGTGGGGCGCGGCGGGGAGGCTGGTTCTTGGCCGCCTCGGCCTCGCACAGCCGCTCCGCCTGCCGCATC
Source organism: Emiliania huxleyi CCMP1516 (assembly GCF_000372725.1). NCBI lineage: Eukaryota > Haptophyta > Isochrysidales > Noelaerhabdaceae > Emiliania > Emiliania huxleyi. Next base: position 10,659 of record NW_005200282.1, on the reverse strand, counting down.
ATCCGGCGGCTCTCTGGCTCATCGGCGCTGGCGTACCCCAGCTCTGCGAGCCGATTCGTCATGTTGTGGGACGTGAAGCAGGCGCCACAGCACTCGAGGCGGTGTGGTGTGCAGTAACAAAGTCCGTTGACCGTCACCATCTCTTCGTGCTCGCACGCTTCCAGGTTTGACGCCTTCACGGATACGCTCTCTCCGATGCTGAGCAGAACGCTGTACCTGCCGGTCGACGGAATGAGCCGCTCCATCGTGCCCTCCTGGCCGTTTAGCTCTGGTCGGCCGGTCAAGCCGAGCAGCCTCACGCGAGTGCCAGCTGAGAGCATGAGGGGAAGGCGACCTGGTCTCTTTTTTTGAGCTTAGCCTTCGATGTTATGAAACAACGCAAGGCGGACATGGCATATCGCTCTCGGGCCCACAGACATCCCGCACACTCGCCGCACACCCGCCGCCCCCGCGCGCGCCCCACCTCGGCCGGGAGAAAGGGGAGTGACAGTTTGGGATTGCAAGCCCGAGTATGTATGTTGAGTCCTGGCTCAACAACGCAGATAACAAGAGGGGGTGGTCCGGCTCACAGGTCCGGCTCACGCGCCTCGAGCTCGCCAATCTACCGCACTGAGCACTTCCGCCCCCTCGCTCCCAACCCATCCACCCCGCCCCGGGCCGCGCCGCGCGATCTCGGGCGATCTCGCGCGATCTCGGGCGATCTCGGGGCCGCGCCGCGCTATCTCGGGCGATCTCGCGCTATCTCGGGCGATCTCGGGGCCGCGCCGCGCTATCTCGGGCGATCTCGGAGCGTCGCTCGCGCGGCGTCACACCTGCTCAAAAAGGAAGGAGGTTGGAGGCAGGAGGTCACGCCCCATCCAGAGCGCCGTCGTCGCCGGGTTTTTGGCCCCCGGGTCGTCGCCCGACGGTTGCTGCGCGGGGCAGCAGACCGTTGGACGGCGCGACGTTTTTTTGGTATACCAAAAAGAGGGATACAGACGCTGGGGCGCCGGCGCCCTACTGGGCGCCCCCCGCTCCCTTCCCCTTAGAGCCCCCCATCCCACTAGCATTCCCCCGCGGTCCCTCGCGTTTCGGCATCGGCAGAGTTCTTTTTCTCGCCTTTGCTTGTGAAATTCTTTTTCTCGCGATGTCTGCCCCGCCGCGCCGCCGCTCGCGCCGCCTCGCCCCAGCCGCCACCACCGCCACTCCCGTCCCAGACAAGCCGCCCCCCGCCCGCCTCCTCGACCTCCCCACGGAGCTCCTCGTGCGCGCCCTCTCTCGCTGCGACCCCGCCGACATCGCTCGCGCCGCGGCCGTCTCGCTGCTCTTCCACGCCTCACTCGCGAAGGAGGGCATCCGCTTGCGGGCGCAAGAGCGCGGCTACGAGCTGCCGGCGCAGCCAGAGGGCGAGGGCTGCCCCGTGCGGTGGCTGTGCTGTTCGGCCTTGCTGTGCGAGGCCAACCCGCCGGCGAGGGCGGCGGCAGGTGGTCGGCACAGCCTCTTCATCGACGGCGAGGGGCGGCTCTCGTCGTGCGGCTCAGCGCCGTATTACTTTCCAGGACTGCTCGGGCACGGCGAGGGCGTGACGCAGCTCAACACGCCGACCCGCCTCCCGTCGATGCTGGGCGGCGAGCGCGCAGTGAGCGTGTCGGCTGGAACCGCGCACACCCTCGCCATCACCGCCGGCGGCGCCGTCTGGAGTTGGGGCTTTGGAGGCGACGGCCAGTTGGGCCACGGCGACGAGCGGGCCCAGTGGCAGCCGAAGAAGATCGAGGCTTTTGCTGGCCAGCGCGTCGTCGCTGTTACGGCTGGAGCCGTGCACAGTCTCGCCCTCGCCGCCGACGGAGCCGCCTGGAGCTGGGGCTGGGGAGACTCTGGTCGACTGGGCCACGGCGACTCGCAGCACCAGTGGCTGCCCAAGAAGATCGAGGCCTTCGCTGGGCAGCGCGTCGTCGCTGTGTCGGCTGGAGGCAGCCACAGCCTCGCCCTCACCGCCGACGGCGCCGTCTGGAGCTGGGGCTGGGGAGACTCTGGCAAGCTGGGCCACGGCGACGAGCAACGCCAGCTGCTGCCGAAGAAGGTCGAGGCCTTGGCTGGGCAACGCGTCGTCGCCGTGTCGGCTGGAAGCAGCCACAACCTCGCCTTCACCGCCGACGGAGCCGTCTGGAGCTGGGGCGCAGGAGACGATGGCAAGCTGGGCCACGGCGACGGGCAGGAGCAGCGGCAGCCGAAGAAGGTCGAGACCTTTGCTGGGCTGCGTGTCGTCGCCGTGTCCGCAGGATCCCGCCAAAGCCTCGCCCTCACCGCCGACGGTGCTGTCTGGAGCTGGGGTTGGGGAGGCTTTGGCCAGCTGGGCCACGGCGATGAGCAGCGCCAGCTGCTGCCAAAGAAGGTCGAGGCCTTTGCTGGCCAGCGCGTCGTCGCGACGTCGGCTGGAGCCGCGAACAGCATCGCCGTCACCGCCGACGGCGCCGTCTTTACCTGGGGCCAAGGCGGGACCGGCTGCCTAGGCCACGGAGAGGACCTGTCGAACCAGCTGCTGCCCAAGAAGATCGAGGTGTGGGGTCTGGGGCAGTGAGGTGTGAGTGAGCGAAAGGCGGAAAGGGCCGAAAAGTTGGCACTACCATGTTAGGAGTGCCAGCACGCGCCCAAGTCCGCACCCGCGTCGTGCCTGTCTAAATTTAGAGTTTTGGCGCAGTCTTTCTTCTTTCCTTGTAAGATTCTTCTTTCTCTCTCTGTTTTTGTTTTGTTCTCCCGTGCGAGGGAGTTTTGTTGTAAATAATTCTTTCCCGACTAGTCTCCCGCAGCAGTTAAAATGATATGTATGATCTGAGAAAAAATGATTTGACAATCGTTGTCGATGTGAACTTCTGGCGAGCAGGTTGTTTCTTTATGAAAGAAAGAAATAAATAGTGCGCGCCAGCCTCCCGCGTGCCTCGTTGTAAAATCTTTTTGTTGTTCTTGTTTATTCGATTTTACAACTCAAGTCTCTGGAGAGCATTTCCCCAAAACCCTCAAGGGTCTCGAGTTCGCCGTCGATGCCGGTCTTTTTTAATTGAAGGGAAGGCTAAAGAAAAGAAATCCAGGCGTGATAACGCGGCGCCCTTTCCTCCTGCCTAGAAGCCGCGAGAACAAGGGACCGGCAGGCGGCGGCGTCGCAGGACGAGGCAGAAGAGAGCGACGCGACAGAGGAGGAAGTGACAAGGGAGAGCACGACGAGAGTGGGACGATCGCGAGGTGGCATGAAGGTTGCAGCGAGAAGCGGCGAGAGACTGCGAAGAGAGATAGGAGGAGGCAGACTCCCTGTGTTAGTGCCAGTGAGTGAGTGAGTATTCTTGATACGAAACCACGACGACACACACCAGTCGACTCTCGCATCGGTTGCCTCCATGAACGGCGGAGCTATTCTCGCGTCCACACCACACCTGGCTCCAACGTGGACACGCCCATAGCTGGGGACACTACTAGGTCACGCATGGCATCAGAAGTTTTAACACACACTCACCACACACCACTGTTAGTGCCAGTGCGCGCAGTCCCGTGCCCAGGTGTCGTGCGAGGGAGTTTGTTGTAAAATTCTCTTTTCCTGGCACGGCCTGTTTAGCCGCGCTTCTCCCGCGCGCGCTACCAATCGCTCGTGGCCGCGCCATGCCTGACCCTTCCCAAGCTGCTGCGAGCCTGGAGCCTAAATAACGCGGCGAGCTCACTTACTTTGTTTGCCACTGCATGCCCGGTCGAGCCCTGCGCCTACAACTGTATGGGAGAGAGAGATTTTTAGCAATACCAAACAAATCTAACACTCACACGTCATTTGGGGCCTGGAGCCCTGTTCACGCGCGCGCGAGACGTGCAGACAGGGTTGCCAGGTGAGAGCGAATGGCGCGGTTCACGCCTCGCACAACAGAGAGAGAGATGCGCTCTGCATGGTGGGACATAAATTTTGTTTTGTCTGTATGGGTGGGGCGAAGCGCTCTCCTCCTAACCCGGCTGGTCCCGGAGAAAAACACAGTACTGGAGGTCCGTGGCACCCCGAGCGGCACCCCGATGTATGTATGTATGTAGGAAGGTGAAGAACAGCCAAGCTCGGACTGGTCCCTCGAGCGGAGAGGGGACCCCCAGACGGCAAGGAGCCCGAACCCAGAGCGTGCTCGGAGAAGCGCGTTTATCTGTGCTCGACGGCTTGTTAGCGTCGCCTCCGGCGTAGTGGCCAATGGACGGATACTACGCGCGCAGCGAGACTGGCCGCACTGACGGTGCGCGATTCGCCTCTCATCTGGAGCTTCGAACATCGTCTCCACCGCAATCTGCTGCGGCGCACTCGCCACTCACCGTGAGAGAGCTCTCGTCGGCCTCTCTCATCTCACCGCATCCACACCGCAGGCCCGATGAGCGAGGCCGACTTTGACCGGCTTCGCCGCACGCCCGCGGGGAAGCGGCTCGTGTCGGCCTACCGCCTCGCCGGCGTCCACGCGCGCCAGGTCTCCGCCCTGCTGTGGACAAACGAAGGCCAGCCGACAGCTGCGAATAGGCGGCCACGCGTACCAGATCTCCGTCCGGCGGCGCATCGCCTTTGACCGGCGGCACGCGCTGTCTGGCCGAGCCTGCGCTGTCTGCGTCGAGATCGGGGTGATCGTGTTTTGCCTTCTGGTGGTTGGGTTGATGGTGCGAGATAGCGCCGAGATAGCGAGAGACGCGCGAGCAGTCTGGCCTAACTAGACGCAGGGGTAAGGGAGAGGAAGGGGCACAGGAGGTATACACACAGGTCGGTGTGAAGAGACGCCGTCCACACTCGCAGCCTCCTCCCCTGCTCCAGACCGCCTGTTCACAGCTGGAGTTGTGAAGAGACGCCGTCCGCACTCGCAGGTGCTGCTGGTCGAGAGCGAGCCGATGCGCAAGGAGAGGGAGAGCGCAGGCGTCGCCCTCGCCGAGATTGGCCGAGATTGGCCGAGATTGGCCGAGACTGGCCAAGCTTTGCGCTCGCTGGCGCGACCCGTGAGCTTTCACCGCGGCTCGGCACTTTTCGCTGGACGGACCCTCTTTGTGTTTTCGCAGGCGTTGCTCTCACCGGCTTTGTTGTGATCCTCATCGTTGCCACGTGTGCGCTGGCTGCGATCGCGCTGCGGCGGATGGTGAGGAGGTGGCGGGCGGCCAGCAGTACCATTTTTACGAGTGAGGTCTGAGGAGCTGAGCGGGAAAGGTAACGAGGTACATTTCTCCACACACACACAAAGTGGTGGGGGCAAGGGGGGGCAAGCGGCATAGCGCCGCGCCATTGCTCGCACCGCCCCTTTTCGCGCAAGCCCGCTCGCACCACGCACGCCGGGCGCGTAGCCGTACTCAGCCATCGGCGCGGGACATCACCCCGCGCAGGCGCCTCGCGACGGGTCGGCGCACTCATGTGGCTCAACGCGGACCTACGGAGCGACTCCGCCGCGGCTCGGCGCTGCCTATGGCAGCAACAGGTGCCGCCCCACCACCCGCCTGCTGCCCCTCTGCCTCTCTCAGCCATATGCGACCCCTCCGCCAACGCACACCTCGAACGCGACGTCAGATCCCGCTGAGACTGGCAGCATTCGCGGCGATGAGGCCTCCGCCAGCACCGATTGTCACAACTCGTGTTAAGCTACACGTTTTTGCCCTGTGCAGGTGAGCGGACCGCTGCAGCCGCGGTGGAGCCACGGGTCGGGCCGAGGGAATGACCTTTTGGCGCGGCGCTGCTATGTGCCTGCGCGCTCATGGCGCCTTCAGGGGTGCGCCTGAGGCGTGTAGACTGCGGGGCGCCGCGATAGCGCGGCGCCGACGGTTGTGTCGCTCAAGGAGGAGCCCAACACGTATGGGAGGGTAAAGTTGTGCGTCACGCTGCCCGGCGTTTCTCACTTTCCGGGACAGCCCCGCCGCCCCTTTTGAGGCAGGAGGGTGTGTGACGACTACCCCGGTACGCCGGTTGCATCATACCCCATCGCCGACCGCCCATTCCCCCCTCCTCGTTCCCCCCTTGTGTTCTTCAGCCTCGACAAGCCCCGACCGACGTTGAGCTTCTGCCCCGCACACCCCCACCCCCCTCTGCTCCGCACGTACACCCAGGCCCGACACGCACATACAAGACAAACCCGGCGTTCTGCTCTCAAAAGAAAAGAAAAATGGGAAGGAGGAGACCAGCGGGGGAGACTCCCTGCCTATGCAACACCCCACAGAGGGGCTGCCATCGCCGAAGCTGTGCCTAAGCATAAGGCCCATAACTCCCAAACCCGCAGCGGCCCGGGGGGCCTTGGGGGCAGCCTGCCGGACCGCTGTTGCACGGGGCTAAGCACCAGAAGATGAATGTATGTATGTGTAGGAAGGTGAAGAACAGTCAGGCTCGGACGAAAGAAAGAAAGAAAACAGACAACCCAAGGGAGGGATGGGAGGACGGCACGCCGCCACCACACAGGGATTTTAAGGAGAGGAGTGTGATGCGCTAGCCGTCGCCCACCCTAGGGAGTCTGCCTCTTCCTATCTCTTTTCGCAGTCTCTCGCCGATTCTCGCTGCAACCTTCATGCCACCTCGCGTCAGGCTCGGACTGAATGTAGTTGGCCACCGAAATTCTTTTTCTCGCAGCGGTACCTCCGTTTATTTATTGCTGGCACGTAAAAAATCCTTTATTTCGTGTCGGGGTATGGAATCGTGCGTCGAGTTTCCCGCAGCAAAAGAAAGAAAACGTATCTAAATTCTTTTTTCGAGCCAATCCTCCGTCACCACACAGGGATTTTATAAAAATTTTAAGGAGAGGGGTGCCACGGCGCACGGGGGCAGGCGCGGGCCTCCCCGCGCAACGAATTCTTCTTTCCCTCTCTTTGAATGTGCGTCCTCATCTCTCAAACTCAATGAAAAGTCGTCATGCCATTCGCAGCGGTGTTCCCGAGAAAATTCGCCCCTATGTCAACCGCGCTTCCTCTCTCAGACAGACTGATCTCCTACGCTCTGCGACGCTTGTCCGGTTGTCGCTCCCTCAGATCTCTCTCTCTCTCTCTCAGACGCGGAGAGGAGGGTGAGTCGAGCTCAGGGGGGGGGGGGGGTGTGGCGTGTAGTCGTCCACCATGACGGCGACCTTGGTGCCCTTGATGACGATGTACTCGCCCTTTGCGCGCCCGCACCTCGGGAAGGAGATCGGGTAGTGCCCGAGCGTGGTCTTGCAGGTTCCGGGGTAGACAACCTGGTGCCCCGCGGAGTTCTTCCTGATCTGATTGGAACCGCGGCGCACGGGGCACGACACAGCCCCCCCGCCGCTCAGCAGACGGATCTTCACCCAAGCGATCGGCGGCCGCTCGGCTGCAACGGAAAGGGAGGGGTCTTAGCCTTTTAGGGCTGTCGGGTGCGCGTGTGTGAGGGTGGGGGGGGGTGCCTGCGGCGTCCTCCCTAATCTTCTTCGCGCCCTTCTTGCCGTTCACCTTGCCGTGCGCCGAGCCGTTCGCCGAGCCGTACGCCGAGCCGAGCGCCGAGCCACTCGCCTGCTTCTGCGTCTTGATCTCCTCCAGCCTCCCCACCGCCTCCTCGTGGCCGACCGCTGCCGCGTCCGCCGCCGCCTTCACCACCTTGCTGCCGCCACGCGACCGCATGCTCTGCTCCTTGGAGATGGCTTCGGTCCGCGCCTTCTTCTGCTCCTCGGTCAGCTCCTTGTCCAGCGGCGACGGCCCGTCGTAGCCCCCCGCCAGCGCCTGGATCGGGCGGCAGACAAGGGGCGTGGAAAGGTGGGGGAGGAGCGGGAAGCGCCTAGGAAGTGTCTGGAAAGCGGCTCAGCGCCTTGGCGTCGGCTTGCAGCTGCTTGCGCTCCGTGTCGTTGAAGTTGCCGTGCTTGGGGGAGAGGGCCTGGAAGTACTCAACGATGGCGTCCTCCGGGAGGACGCCGCGCTGCGCGAACTGGATCGCGGCGTCGACCCGGGCCCGGTGGCCGGGGGACATGCATTTGAGCGCCCCACAAGGGTGCTGGACCTCAGAGTCAGCGCACTTGGCGTCGTCGGGGAGGGAGGGGAGCTCGCCGCGCTGCTCGGAGGGGAAAGCGAGGTCGAACGGCGGCAGGTCGGCGAGGCCGAGGATCACGCGCGCCTCCTCGCGCGCGAGCGGGACCGCCTCCGCAAGGAGGCTTGGCCACCACTTTTGTGCCTGCACGCCGGTCACGAGGACGTCGGCGCCGACGCGGCCGCGCTCGACGATTTCGTCGACGATGATGTTCTTCAGGATGTCGACCTTCCCTGCGCGCCAGTCGGCCATCTGCTTCGGGTTGAGCTTCTTGGAGTTGTAGAAGTGCTTGTCGAACGTGAAGTCGACCTTGCCGACCTTGAAGGGATGTGGGCCGTCGTAGATGTCGGCGATGTAGTCGAAGTGCTGGTCGAAGGTGAGGTTGACGCTGTTGTGGGAGGAGTTGACGGCGCGCTCGAGCATACGTGTCGTCTCGTCGGTCGCGTGCCCCTCGTCCGTGACGTAGCCGCCGTGCTTGGCAGAGTGGGGCGAGGGGTAATGAAAGAGGTAGAAGCGGGAGCGCTGCCCGCGGCGCATGCCCTCGGGCAGCGGCTTCGGGACTGGCGGCAGGTGGGCCGGCATGCCGCCGGGCAGCTCCGCAAAGAACGCCGCGAACGAGAGGATGCGGGGCCACGCGCGCTTGAAGTGGTTGGCGCCAGAGAGGGACATGCTTGAGACACGAGGAGCGAGAGGAGGCGCCCGAGACTAGCGCTGCTGCGCAGCTCGTCCAAAGTAGCCTGCGGGAGCGGGAGGAGGCCGGCCGTGTGAGAGGTGGGATGCGAGGGGTGCTGGCGCCGTTGCCCTCATGTGTCTGCACCCCTCCCAGGCCCACCATGAGGCACACACGCGTGAGCCGACGGCGGCCACACGCCACTTGCTCTGCAATCATGAATTGCTCGGCTCGTGGAGATGGAAAAGGAGCCGCAGTTGGATGTGCTGAGAGCGCGTGATGATGAGAAGAAGCGGGTGCGTGAGAGGGGCTGCGGCACCGAAACCATCGAGGCGGCGGCATGGTGGCGGGTTACGCTATGAGGTGTGTGCGGATGTGTCTTTTTTGCACCTCGGCGGCCTTGGGTCGACCGCGCTGGACATTGCGCGGTAGTGTAGTTACGTAAACTACACCGCGGCCGGGTACCTAGCGGCGCGCGGGCGGCGGAGAAGGCGGCGCGGGCAGCGGAGGGGGGGAAGGGCGGCGGCAGCGGGCGGCAGTCCCGCGAGGCACGCCGGCGGAAGGGTTCGTCTTCGCGGGGCGGGGTGCGCACTGCGCGCCGCGAGGATGAGGAGCCTGAGCCAGGGGAGGGTTGGGAAGGGGGGGCGAGGCCGGAGGAGTATGACGGCCTCTTCGACGGCCCATAAGGGGCCGTTGTCTGCTGTGCCTTTTGTGGTGCTAGTTCGTGCCAGAGTGCGAGAATTCTTTTTCTCGCCGCTAGGTACCCGCCCGGCTCGGCGCCCGCATGAGCTCCGCGCACGTCCTGCGCGTGAAGAAGCTGTACCGCCACTCGCTCAAGAACCTGCTCAACTGGTGCGTCCACCGCGACCTCTGGATCAAAAAGGGCTTTGACCTCCGCGCCGAATTTGAGGCGCGGGCGTGCTGAGCCACACAAGCCACGCGCGGCGCGGCGCAGCCTCTACGGACGAGATGGTCCGGGCGGCGTCAGCCGCGCTGCTGCTGCCGCCTCCGCGTCCGCCGCTTTCCCGTCACACAATATCAAGCGCCGCGCGCGGCTGCCACTTCTCGTGTAGGCGACACTCCCTCGCTCTCGTTCACTCTGGCCGCGCCCGCGCTTGCGCTTGCGCCGCAGGCGAACCGGCACGTGCAGGACGCAAAGCAGGTGGAGAAGCTGGTGGCGGCGGGCGAGGCGAAGCTCAAGGCCATGATGCACCCGGACCCGTATACGATCCCGACCGACCCGGGCGGCTCAAAGTGAAATCCCCCCCCCCCCCCCCACCACACACACGCACACCACCGCCACCACCACCATCGCCCCGCGGCGCCGCCGCCCCCCCGCCCGCCCGCCCGCCCCCACTCCGCGCTGCGGAACCCCCTCCCCGCCCCCTCCCTCCACCCCTGTCCCGACCCACCCCTAAGGTACATGCGCTGGCACAACCTCTCCTCCACCACACAGCCGGGCTTCCCTCCAAACGTGACGGCGATGCCCAGCTGGCTCGGCGTGCCGGAACCTAACGACTACCACCCCTAGCCGCGCGGACGGAGGAGGTGAGACGGGAGGACTTGGCGCGCAGCGCGACGTCGCATGTTGCCGGGACCGGGCCGCTGGCGCTGCTTCGAACCGCCGCCTAAAATTTTAAAGTGTCAATCGACTCCGCCCCCCTCCCGTCTGCGCGTGCGCTCGCCACCCGCGCCGCCGTCTCCCCCATGCGCACTTGCGCCAGCAGCCGTCCCGCCTGGCGCCTCGCCCGCCGCCCGCCGCCTCGCCCGGTCCTGACGCCCGCCCGCTCGACCGCCTACCGGAAAAAGAAAAAAGAGTGCACCCAACCCTAATACGTGCCCCCACAGCCAGCTCTACAGCCACGCGATGAGCACGCCTCTCGACCAGCGCCCTCTGTCGAAGACGCAGATCTTCTGCTCCAACCTGCCGTGGTCGGTCAACGGCAAGATGCTGCGGCAGGCTTTCGAGGCACGCCGCCGCCGGCGGAGCTCTCGGTTTCTGCAGCGCGCGCTG
>NW_005200283.1:0-2719 GCF_000372725.1 Emiliania huxleyi CCMP1516 | reverse complement strand
GGTTCGTGTTTAGCGGTACTCGTACGCTCGAGGCGGTTGTGTTCGCCGCGCCTTCGAGCCCAATACACCTTCGTCGTGTCGAGTGCTGGCGTTTTACTAAAGACTTGAGACCACTGATTTTGATGCCGACTATAAATTCTCGCCACTGGAACGCATGCTATTTACAGCTGCTGTCTGTACAGAGATGCCAGCACCCCCCACAGGCAGAGCGCTGCTGCTGGGGGGGGGGGTCGGCCATGAGCTTAGTTGTGCAGGGGGGGTAGCGAGCAGAGTGCGGCCGCTCAGATTGAGACGCGGCGCTTTTAACCAAAGCGTGTTCCGTGCACTCCGTAATTAAGCCTCCGGAACAGGATGCCTATCGGGCTAAGATCCGAGTCGTTCACTGCCCTGGCCAAAGGGTTCTTACGCACAGTCTCTTACGCACAGCTGAAGCTGCCGAACAGTGGGGTTCTTGCACTCACCGACACTCCGACAACTCTTTCAGCGGGTCGATGATGAAGTAGACGATCAAGGCGATGACTCCTGCCACTATCCCCAGGCATACCATGACACCTCCTGAGGTGAGTCCAACTGCTAGGATGCAGCACCTTCGCCGGTCTTCCTTCTGCGTGGTACGGATCCTCTGCGCATGAATCGCCTCATCTGTTGCTCTCTGTGCAGCTCCGCCGTCTCTCGCGTAGGTGACCGTCACTTCAGCGCCCGCATTGGGAGGAACCGTCACCTCCAGCTGCCGCCCCGAATGCGTTGTCACGAGCAGCATGTCGCCTGCTCTGGACTGGGGAGGAATTGGCACCTGAATGTCGCTTGTTGTTGGACTCTGCACCTGGCCTTGGACTGGCTGGCCTTGGACGGGCTGGCCTTGGACGAGCTGGCCCCGTACGGGCTGAGCGGTTTCGGCCGCGGCTATGGCGACGGGTGCCGTATGGCTCGGCTCTGCGCCGCCCTCCAACCGTACGCTGTCCACCCGCTCCGCCTCTGGGTATTTGAGCGACTCGACGATGTCTGTCGATTGCTGCGACTCGACGATGTCCGTCGGCGCGTCTGTGGCACTTGACGGCTCGGCTCTGCTGGCCGAATAGGATGGTGCCGCGTCGCCCGTCTCCATGTGTGTTGGTAGGCGGCGTGTGTGTGTGCAGTCCGTGCGGAGCTATCGATGTCTTCGGCGGAGCATGGGACGGCCGCAAGAGGCGTACCTGGATGAAGTCTGGCGGGCATGATGCCCCACGAGCTAAACCAGCGGTTCCCGGATGGCTGTCTCTTGAAATCCATGACGTGTGCCATCAGACTCACGCTCAGGCGCATGCGTTGGCTGTCGAGCGCCAACGGCCTTGCTTGCGGAGCCTCCTCGAGGCGCAGAAGAAGGGAGCGAGCGTCTTCGACGGCGTCAGCAAGTCGCTCATCTACTCGCCCTACCTAACCAAAAAAGCACGATTCTCAAGTTGGGCGCTCATGCTGGCCCCCGCAGGCGGTTGCAGCGAGAGGAGCGAGGTAAAAGACCTGTAAAAGACACTGTTGAAAGGTTGGAGAGCAGCCTGCCGTCGAGCAGCGCGCCGCGCAAGCCCGCTGCCGGCGACCTGATCGAGAGCTCGTACATGTAGTCATGGTAGTATTCAGCGCGCCATCGCGCCCGAGACGGCCCGCCCTGACCCTGTCGGCCTTCCCAGACAGCTTGTCGAGGCGGTACAGAGAGCATGCTGGGCAGGCTCCCGTCGAGCGACGAGCCATGCTGGCTCGTCGCGGGCCGCGAGCTCGAAGACCCGCGCGGAGCGTCGCCGAGCCTGGCGTGCCCTCCCGCACGCCCGCGGCCGCAGGCAAGGAAGGCGAGCTTCCTGGCGTCTATGCCAAGCGCTCACATGCCAAAAGACACCTCGCAGCGCGCGAGCGAGACGTGACCAAAGCCGCACGTCTCGGCGCCGCGAGAGCAGCCGGTCGACGTCGGCACCAAGCGCGCGGCCGCCGGGCGCCTCCGAACCGACAGGGGCGCCGCGGCAGTAGAGAGCACTCCACCCAGGAAGGAGTGATATCCCTCTTGGACGGAGACGACGTTGCCGAAGTGCTTCTGGAGCAGAGGGGTAAAGTGCTCGATCTGGGCGGCCGTGTTGATTGATGGCGCCGCGGGTGCGGATGGCGATGAGGCCGTCGGACTCCGTCGCCGCCTGGAGCTCGCGCGCCTCGGGTTTGGTCAAGCGGGGAATAGTTAGAGGCTGCGCAGGCCGTCCCGTTTGCATGTTTGCATAAAAAACGCCCCGCGCGCTGCGCGCGCCGGGCCCGGGGGCGGGGCGGGCTCTCCCCGCAAACCCCAATATGTGTGTGTCTCTCACCGACACTCACGTCACACGTGCCGCAATATGTGTCACACACGGCGGCTTCTGCCACCTCTCGATCGGTTTCACTTTCTACGCACACCCACCGGGGAAGGGGCGCGTGGGAGCGGGGGCGGGGGCGGGGGCGGGGGTGGGGGCGGGGGCGCGCAGCGCGGGGCGCGCGCGCGCAACAGAGGGTAGGGTGGGGAAGACGGCGAGGAGGGGGCGGCGGCGGCGGCGGCGGCAGCGCGCGCGCGGCGCGCGCGACGGAGGGGCGGAGCAGCGACCGCTGGCGCGGTCGCTGCTCCGTCTGTGCCAGAGACGCGCGCTCTGCGCCGCTGCACAGAGCGCGACGTACCGTGGGAAGGTTCAAGTCGGCGCTCGGTTTCATTACAAGGCTCCTTGTCACGTTTCTC
>NW_005200284.1:0-2719 GCF_000372725.1 Emiliania huxleyi CCMP1516 | reverse complement strand
GGACAGCAGGCGGCGGGCAGCACGCAGCCCGCCGCCGACCGCAGAGCCGCCCGAGCCGCCGGCGCCTCCGAGCCGCTGGTCGGCCATCGCGACGGTCCTCTCGTTGCAGAGCTCGGCCGAGAGCGCGCCCGCCGAGGCGGGGCAGGCCGAGGCGTGGCAGCGCTTCCTCGACGGCGCGACGCCGGTCATCTTGCGGCTCCTGGTGGTGTAGGGAGGGTACACTCGGTGCGACAGTGTTTTACACAGTGATTGTTTGACCGACCAGCGAGACGCGATCAGATTAGCCGAGATTGGCCGAGATGAGCCGAGATTGGCCGAGATTAGCCGAGATCGAGCACGAGGAGCGCGACAGCGAGGACCTGAGCACGAGCTGCGCGTCCCATATCTCCCCGTATCTCCCGTATCTCCCCGTATCTCCCTCTCCCTCTCTCTCCATCTCCTCTATCAGGCGATTAAATATTAATTATCGAGATCGCACGAGATACGCGAGAGGTGTGTGAGAGCGGAGAGCGAGAGGGGCGATATGATCGAGATCGCGCGAGATGAGCGAGAGGTGTGTGAGAGCGGAGAGCGAGAGGGGTGTGTGATGAGATATTTGATCGAGAGAGGCACGGATTGAGATCGAGAGAGGCGATTAAAAATTAATTATCGAGATTGCACGAGATCAGGCGCTTGCTGCGGCGCTGCTGGCGCTAGGCCGAGGTGGCGGAGGCGGCGGAGGCGGCGGAGGCGGCGGAGTTGAGGCTGACGGCGGCCCGAGAGAGGTAGAGGTGTGTACGGCTCTATGCGGTGTGTATGATCGGGAGAGGCATGGATCGAGGTCGAGAGGAGCGAGAGGTGCGTATGCGTATGCGGCGCCCGCTGCAGAAAAAAAGTTTTGGGAAATCGGTAGGGAAACAATGGGGCCTGGGAGCCCCCCAGAAATGGAAAGAAAACACGACTCTTTAGGCTATAGCTTTCTACCTATCTCCGCCCCAAGGGCGCTTCGCGCCGTGCCAACGGCGCCGAGCGTGCAGCGCAGCGCACACGCGACACGTCCCTTGCACGGCGTCTGATAAAACAGCGCTTCTAGCCCTATCCGAGTCGAAAAGCCGCTAAGTCTTTTTTTCGCCGTCGAGCCTCTCTAGCGGCGCTGCGCGCCGCGTGGAAAGAGCGCTGCGTACAGAGCAGCAGCCGCTGCGTACGCACCGTGAAGGCCGTGTCGTGAGTCGGCGAGCCGAGCCCTATTCATAGCAGAAGGTGTGAACGGCGCCTCTTCACACCTCAACACCGTGAAGGCCGTCAAGCGCCTTCTCACCGCCCCAATGGCGGTCCGCGCCTCGCTAACAGTGCCGAGCGAGTACCGCAGCACACGCGCGACACGCATCTTGCACGGCGTCTGATGATTCGGCGCCTCGAGCCCTATCCGAGTCGAAAAGTGTGAGAACCGTCTCTTCACACCTCGACGCCGTGAACGCCGTCCAGCAACTTCTCACCGCCCCAAGGGCGCTCCGCGCCGTGCAAACGGCGCCGAGCGCGTAGCGCAGCACACGCGCGACACGCCCCTCGCACGGCGTCTGATAAAACGGCGCCTCGAGCCCTACCCGAGTCGAAAAGTGTGAGAACCGTCTTTTCACACCTCGAAACCGCCAAGTCTTTTTTTCGCCGTCAAGCCGCTCTAGCGGCGCTGCGCGCCGCGTTGAGAGCGCGGCGCGTACAGAGGAGCGCGTGCTGCACACGCACCGCCAAGGCCGCCTCGTGAGTCGGCGAGCCGAGCCCTATTCATAGCAGAAAGTGTGAACGGCGTCTCTTCACACCTCGACGCCGTGAACGCCGTCCGGCAACTTCTCACCGCCCCAAGGGCGCTCCGCGCCGTGCAAACGGCGCCGAGCGCGTAGCGCAGCACACGCGCGACACGCCCCTCGCACGGCGTCTGATAAAACGGCGCCTCGAGCCCTATCCGGGTCGAAAAGTGTGAGAACCGTCTTTTCACACCTCAAAGCCGCTAAGTCTTTTTTTCGCCGTCAAGCCGCTCTAGCGGCGCTGCGCGCCACGTGGAGAGCGCGGCGCGTGCGTAGGAGCACGTGCTGCACACGCACCGCGAAGGCCGTCTCACGAGTCGGCGAGCCGAGCCCTATTCATAGCAAAGAGTGTGAACGGCGCCTCTTCACACCTCGAGCCGTGAACACCAAGTCTTTTTTTCGCCGTCAAGCCGCTCAGACGGCGCTGCGCGCCGCGTTGAGAGCGCGGAGCGTACAGAGGGGCACACGTTGCGTACGCAGCGCGAAGGCCGTCTCGTGAGTCGGCGAGCCGTAGAAAAGATATGTTTTCTTTTTCCCCCTTGTTTTCATCGGATGGCACAACGGCGGAGTAGTTGTCAGTCTCTTGGCACTTCTCGAACATGTTTTTGAGCCATCTCGCCGCCGTTGGCGGAGCTGAGTGCCGCCGCGCACACGGCAAATGTCGCACTCCGTGGGAAACGTCGGCGGCAACGCCGGAAATCATTTTTGAAATAAAACTCACCAGACAACAACGCCGTGACGTGTAAATGCCAACGAACCGTTTTGCGCTCCTAACCAACAGCAACACACACCCCGGCCGGAACTACTCGTCGGCGGATGTGGACCAGAGCGACGGCCCATCCGGCCCTGCATCATGGGATGCCCGGCTTGGGCGCCGGCGACGACGCGTACGGCCACCCCGAGGGCCTCTTAGCGACGGCAACCGTCGTGCCGGTGGC
>NW_005200285.1:0-2720 GCF_000372725.1 Emiliania huxleyi CCMP1516 | reverse complement strand
TGCACTGGCGACGAGTAGGTTTAATCGTAACCAGTCAGCAGTCTGCTGCAGACGAGAGACTAGGTCCAGCCCTGGGTGGCGCAAGATCTGAGGTTTTGTGACAATCCTCAGATCCGTGTTTTTCTCGTTGTTTTGTCGCTCGCTCCGCTCGCCACCTCACGCTCCGTAGCCCGGCCATGGCCAGTACCCCGCGTCTCAGTGAGACGCGTGGTACCATCCAACTCCGGTCGACGGGCTCGAATGCGCTCAGCCTCAGGAGGGACAAAACCGCGCGAATTCTGCACGCCTCGCTGCACCGCTGGCTTGACTGAATCAGGCAGCAGCAGGCTGCTGCTGCTGCCACAGCAGCAGTCTGCTGCGGCCCTAATACGCAAGTTGATGACTAGCAGCACTGCCGGGGGCATTCGAGCCGCCACAGCCGGTGTGCTGTGCACTGCCACCTGCCCGCGGCTACGCACAATGTGCGCTCGCATTGGATGAGCCCTGCTGATGGACCTGCATCGCCTAGCTGCACGAGAGCAATGCCGCAGGCAGTGGCCGTGGCATACACTGCGAGCACACTTGGTGCAGCTGCGAGGTGCAGCAAGAGCACGTCGTTCCTGCCTCTGATGCCACTCTCGCGGCTTGCAGCGCGTCACTCGCGCATGCTCTCCAGGAGCTATGGCGGGCGCGTGTGTGGGGCTGTAGCCTGTGTTTGGCCGGTTCTGACCCGTTTACTATCAGTATCATGTCCGGGCCACAAAAAATCGCACACGGGTAGCGGCTCAGGGGCCCAGTAAGTCGCGGAATCGCCAAATGTCACAACCTGCGCCACCCAGGGCTGGACCTAGTCACTGGCTGCTGGTGCTGCTGCACCTGACCCAGCGCGTGTGAAGGCACTTGCCGAGGCTGCGGCCGAAGCGGTGTAGGCAGACAACGATGCGGCGTGACGGGCGCGCGTGCGGGCGGAGTGGCGGACGCTGCCGTCAGACGAGGGGTTGCTATCATACGCAAGCACGATATTTACTGCATCATGTTTGACATTCAATCAAAATTTTGCACGGCCCACTCGAGGATGGCGAGCCGCGACTCGGCGATGCTTCTTGCGGGCGGACAGGCGCAGTTGACGAGAAACGAGTGCGTAAGGTGAAAGAGCCCGAGGCTGCCGACGGTCGCGTGGTCCAAGAAGCCCGCAAGCCCACCGAGAGAGTCGACTATCTTGCTGGTGATGACCGCCTCGGAGGCCGAGGCGGCGAGCGGGGCGCCGACGCGCACCGCGTCCCAGATCGCGACGCGGACATACGCGGGCACGACGGCGAGAATATCCTGCAACCGGTGCACGTTCCAGTCGCGCGCCTCGGCCGCCCCGGCGCCTGCGCCCGCGAGCCAGCCGCGACCGGCGACGAGCGCGCCGACGGTGGGGTAGGCGCCCTGGTCGATAGCGAGCTCCGCGCCGCTGAGGCCATGGCCGAGGTAGACGCGGAGCAAGTGCGCGCGGAGGAGCGCGATCCAGCACTTGTCGACGCCGCCGACCAGCATAGGTCCGCTCACCACCTGCGCAAGGGCGGCCTCCGCGCGCGCTCCGTCCTGGAGCGGCCGCGAGTCGGCACTCCACGGAGGGACGGTCCCAGACTGGAGCCGGTGCAGGCACACCTCTACAAATAGCCGCCGCATGCGCTCGCCGAGCAGAGGCAGCGGCGGCTGCTCTGGCCGCGTGGCTGCTGCGGCGAGTCGGTGCACGGCTCTAGCCACGTCGTCCGGGTCCGAGCCAAGAGTGGCGCGAAGCCGATCGAGCACGGCGGTGATGAACGCTTCGGGATCCACGGGCGCGGAGGAGTGTGTGTCCCGCGGAGTCAGCATGCAGTCGCCATGCCAGTTTCGGGTCGCAAATTTTGCCGAACTAGCAGACCTTGCGCGCACGCGCGCCAAATTTGTTTTTCTGTCTGCAACAACAGCCCGAGGGGTGAAATGTCTTTGTTGACTCTGTAACGAAGGGCCCGCCGCTCCGCCTACGCCGGCGATGACCCTCTCGGCAGAGCGACATCGCGACACGCGAGCACCGGGCAGAGAAGGGGACGCAGAAGCGGTTTGGGAGAACGGCACGCCGCCACCACACAGGGATGTTAAGGAGAGGAGCACACCTTGGAGCAGTTCGATGAGAAATTCTTTTTTCAACCACGATGCCCGCCTTCATTTTAGCGCATGCGTTACGCATAGCCCCATAGGACGTATTTTCTTGTCAACAAGGCTGTGAAGAGTGAAGTGCGTTTACGTGAAGAGAGCTTCTGAGGCAGCCTCGGACGCGACGAGTTGAGATGACACTGAGCACTCGGCCGATCCCCCGGCGTGTACTCGAATTACTCGGCCCGACACTAAACACTCTGGCGACACGAAACTACGTCAACGCGATCCACCAAGCCACGACTCTTGCTGACACACACGCGGGTACAATGAAAGAACGCACACTGCGCGTCCTCTTACGGTGGGCCGAGGAGGGGGTGGAGGTGCTTGCGGTACTTAATATATTAAGTACCGTGCACAGGCGACAAGGCAAGACTGACCCGCAGGGCGCCCGCAGCATCAGCATACCATGCCCGAGCTCCTCGTGCGCCTCCTCCTCGGACTCCTCTTCGTCGCCCTGCGCGCGCAGTTCTACCCGCTTCTCAAGCTGATGGGCTACCGCCGCTTTGAGCCGCAGCAAGGCTCAGTGCTCGTGACGTGCTGCACTAACGGTCTGGGCC
>NW_005200286.1:0-2724 GCF_000372725.1 Emiliania huxleyi CCMP1516 | reverse complement strand
CTATTGGGCTGAGTGTTCCAGAATTTAGAGGCGGCCAAGGGGAGGGCGGCGGCGGTGGAGGTGGTATGGGGGACCGCAGTGGCAGGGAGGGGTCCGGGGGCGGGGGAGGTAGGTAGGGCGGAGGAGAGGGGGGCGGTAACGGCGGTGGAAGAGGCGGAGGGGGTGATGGCGCATAGGGCGGGGGTGGTGGGGACGGCAACGGAGTTGGTGATCGCGGAGGGGGAGGTGGAGGTAAGGGCGGAGGGCTTGGTGGGGGCGGAGACGGCGGTGGCGGGGATGGTGGTGGCGGGGAGGGCAATGGCCGGTGCGACGGCGGTAGCGCAGCCGGTGTCAGGGGCGGCGGAACCGGCGATGGCGATGGCGATGGCGGTGGCGACGGAGGGGGAGGCGGGTACGGAGGGGGCGGCGGGGACGGTGGCGGCGGAGAGGAAGGCGGGGGAGAGGGTCGATGGGATGACGGTCTTGGTGGAGGCAGCCAGGGAGGGGGTTGCAGAGGCGGCGGCAACGGAGGAGGTGGAGGAGAGGGGGGCGAGGGTGATGGAGAAGGTGGCGACGGCGGCTGTGGAGAGGGAGGCGGCGGAGGGGGCGGGGGGGTTGGTGTCGGCGGCCACGGATGGGGTAACGGCGGTAACGGCGAGGGAGGGGGTGGGGGAGGTAACGGCGGCGGCGGGGGGAGCGAAGGGTGAGGTGGCAGAAGAGGTGGAGGCAGGCGAGGCAAAAAAAGGGGTTGGCACGGGGGCGGCAAAGATGGAGAGGGGGGAGGGGGGGGGAATGAGGGAGAAGGAGAGAAAGAAAGAGGAGGAGAGAGAAAGAGGGCTAGGATGGGGGGGGGAGAGAGAGGGGGCAGGGGGGGGTTTGGAATGTCCGACTCCCGGGTGGAGACACTGCCCTTTGCAGGAGTCACGTGTCCCCAACGACCGGCAGTCGGTAATGAGGTTTGGTTGGTTGAGGAAGACGGCCTCCGGTTCCTGAAGCAGGGCAGAAATAAATAAAGGTTAGGGACGTCTCGGGCAGTTATCGCCGCGTTGAATCCCTCCGTCTGCCGGAACGATCTCCCATCGGTTATAATAACCGGCGGCAATCGATAGTCAAAGTTGGGCTCCGGAAAGCGATAGAGCGCCCGCCCATGCCCTCCGCTTGTTGTGCAGCACCCGCGGCGCGCGCGCGCCGCGGTGTTGACCAACGACCGTGCCACTGGAGGCTCCCACGCCACTCGCGGCGATCCGCATCGAGGCCGCCCGTCGGCGCAGCAAAGGCACTGCGCACTTCTGGGCAGCGCCCAGAATGCAGGGAAGGCCTTGGCGCTTCTCGCCAGCCAGGCTGACTCGGCAACCGGCACGCGAGCCGACTGCGCGTCCCGAGCCCACGGATCGGCGCCGTCGCACAGGCCCGCCAGCCGCCGCACAGCTCCAGAGAGGCCACTGGCGTTGCGCTGCACTGCTTGAAGCTGATGTTGAGGCGCTGCACTGCTCAAAGCTGCCCCGTGCGCCGCCGCGAGCACCGCGCCGTGGCCTCGTTCTCTGGCGAGCCCCAGCACGACCCCTCGCGGCCACTCGCGCCGTTGCAGCAGCTCCGACCCCGCCACTCCGGCTCCCGAGCGCGCGACGAGCACGAGGAAGAGCATGCGCATGGGCCAAAATCAGTTACTAAGGCATCCGGGAGTGAATTCTTTTCAGGCCTTTTGGCGTCAGGCTTTTCACTCGCGTCTGACGCCCGAGCCGATATGAAGGCCGCCTCCCTCCTCGCGTCTGCGCACGCGGCGGCCAACAAAGCCGCCAACAAGGCGCTCGAGCATGCCATGCCCACTCCCAGCTTCTCCATCGCCGACTTGGTCGAC
This sequence comes from Emiliania huxleyi CCMP1516, assembly GCF_000372725.1. NCBI lineage: Eukaryota > Haptophyta > Isochrysidales > Noelaerhabdaceae > Emiliania > Emiliania huxleyi. The sequence goes on along the minus strand of NW_005200286.1, from coordinate 887 downwards.
GAGGTCAGATCCCTCCGCGAGCAGAAGGCCGCGCTCGAAGGCGAAAAGTCTCTGCTCGAGTCGCACGTCGGCTTGCTGTCGCAGCAGCTAATGCTTCCGCCGGGCGAGCGAACCGTGACCGAGGCGCCCGACACCGGTGCGTCAAAGCCGCCAAAGTCACCGGATGCCGAGAGCGCAGAGCCGTCGGACGAGAGCAGCGTCGAGCAGCTCTCGGCTGTGCGCGCCGCCCTCGACGCTGAGGCAGACGCGGGCATCGCGGCGACTCTCGCGCTGGGCTCAGAGATTCGCGCCGCCGAGGCGGATGCCGAGGCCTCGCGCCGCCGCGTCGCGAGCGCCGAGGAGGAGCTGCGGCGCAGCGTCGAAGAGCTTGAGGCGGAGCTCGAGCGGCTCGCAGCGCGTGAGCGGCGCGCCGTCGCTTCAGCGGTGAGCGCGGAACGCAGGCGCGCGGCGCAGGCGACGGCCAGTCTCGAGGAGGCGCTCGGCGCGGCGCAGGACGCGCTGGCTCGGCGCGAGGAGGCACTAGATCTCGACGGCGGAGGCGGGTATGGAGGCGGGTACGGCGGAGGCGGCGGCGTGGACCAGGAGCGTCAGCTACGCGCCGAGTGGATGGCAAAGTGCGAGCACCACCGCGCGCGCAGCACCGCGCTGCAGGAGGAGGTGGCGGCACTACGGGCTGCGCACGATGACGAGCTGCGGCGAGAGCGATCGCGCGCCGAGGGCGCTGAAGGGAGGCTTGCGCAGGCGGAGGCGGCGGCGCGGGCGGCGGGAGCGACACGCGCGCAGGCGGAGCGGCAGGCTGCGCAGCTGTCGTTGGATTTCAACGCGCAAGTGCACGAGCTCGCCCTGCTGCGGCAGCGCGCCGAGAGGGCGGAGCAGCAACTGTCGCG
>NW_005200287.1:0-2725 GCF_000372725.1 Emiliania huxleyi CCMP1516 | reverse complement strand
GAGCGCTGTCAGAGCGGTGTTTCGACACCGATATCGTTCGAGGAGAACGCTGATTCAAAATCCGCTGTTCACACTTCACAGGCAAGTGTAAGCGGAGCAGCTGAGTAGATACAGCGAATCCTTTGTGTTCACACCTGCAAGAGCAGGTGTGAACCGATTTCGGCCTTAGCCGTCGGTATGCCAATAGCGTGCTAGCCAAGTAGTACGCAGTTGGATTCCGAGGGTGTCCCATCACAAGTTCGGCTGTCGACAGACAAGATTGTCCCTTAGTCGACAGCACCCGCCTTTGGACGGTGCTCTGACTGGCTTTGAGAATATATTTTTTCTTTTTGGTTCACATGGCTAGAGGTTGGCCTCCCACCGTTGTGAACATAGTCTGGCCCGAAGGAGCCGCTCGTCTCTTGTCCGGGCAAACGCGCGCCCGATAGCCCCATTAAGCACTGTTTATTCACAGCACGCCCCTAGGAAAATGGGCAAAAACGGGGTGATTTTGGTCATCCGTCAAAATATCTGAAGATCCTACTATAGGATTCTCCCCAAACCTTGCTCAGCTGATCCAGCCTGGGTCGTAGGCCAGGCCTGGGCAAAGAAACCAGCACCTCATCGGGCTTCCCTGAGCGTCACAGCTCGGTGATCGCGCCGGCCGGACACCAAACTGAGACGGCCGTTCCGGGCATTTGAACGCGACCTTCGGGGGCAAAGACATGGGCTCTATGGCTCAGACTGGACTCCTCTTGGTCCCTTCTGATCCTACTCTGTGAATACGTATTCCACGTATTCCAAAACAGCTCTATAATGGGTAGTATTTGTATTCAGCGGGGCACGCGCGGAACGCGCGTGCCGACTGTGTATAAGCTATAAGACTGTACGCGCACGCGCGCGTGCGAGCCGCGCGCGTGCGTGCGCGGCGCGCACCGTAAGGAGGTCCCGCGCGTGGCGTCCGACGTGCTCACAGCAGCGTCCCCGCCGCCCACCCCCCCACACCGCCCCTGCCGCCGCCGCGCTTGCCTCTCCGACGACGGCGTAACCCATTTGCCCCATTTGCCCGCGCGCCGTCGTCTTGATTGCCCCGTAGACGGACCAGTTGCGCTCGGCCGCCGACGCGCAGAGCAGCCGGGCTGCGCACGCGAGCACGCGGCGCGCGACAGCGGAGATGTGCTGAGGGGGGGGGAGGTGGAATATACGTAGGTATTCCAACGTATTCCAAAAACTTTCCCAAAAGCGACGTATTCCGTATAATTTTTTTTCGCTCCGCGAATTCACAGAGTAGGCTTCTGATGCCCTAGGCCACACCTGGGCCTTACCTGTGGGGCTCTAGGGGCCGGACACTGTGTGCTCTAAGTCGCGGGTCATTTTTGGGCTATCTCTCGTCAAAAACGCAACGCGCGCCCCGTTTTGCGCCCCCCATCGCCCGCGCCCCCGCGCCCCCGCCGCCCGCCACACGGCCCGGGCGAGCGGCGCAACGCTTGGGCGTTGTCGGTGGGGTGCTCGCCCACAGCCCCGACCCGCCCCCCACCCTCAGGCCGCGCTCGTATGGCCAAGCGGAAGCAGCGAGCGTCGAGCGGTGCGTATTCGACTTGAGAGCTAGTTGTAGGGAGAACGAGTCCGGTGACCCACTGTTTGCGACCCGGGTCCCGGGCCCACACCTCGAGCACAACGCCCTCGCAACTTGGAGGGAGGATGTGGCCATTGCGCCACCGACAGTGACCCTCCCCTCGGCGCCCCATAGTACAGCTCGCTCGCCCCTCGAGCAGCCCCCTCCCCCGCCCCCCCGCGAGCCCCACCGCTCACCCTGCTCGCTCGCGCCGCCCGAACAGGCGAGGAGGTCCAATGCGTCAACTGCTCGCAGTGCAGCACGACGCTGCTGGCCCGCAAGGTCTTCTGTGGCAGCTGCCATACCTCGCGCGCCGAGCACCTGTCCTTCGGCGTCGTTGTCTCGGTCGAAGTGCGGCCGTATGTCTTCACGCTGGCCGACTGCCTGCGCGCCGCGATCGAGAAGGCGAAGGAGCCTGGGATCGTGCGTACGAAGTGGGTCCACATGAGCCTGGGCACCTTCAAGGCGGTGCAGGTCCACCTCCACTCGGCGCGCACGCCGGATGGGCGCCCCGACAGGGAGCACATCCAGGGCTGGACGCAGACCGCGGGAGTGCGGGGGGGGAAGAACGTGAACCACGAGTGGACGATGAACGTGCTCTCGCACGAGGCGACCGCTGCGTTCTTGGAGCGCTCCTACTCGGAGCAGCGGTCGTCGCTCCTCTTCTCGCAGGAGCTCATCTCCGTGTCGAAGGAGTGGACGGTGAAGGGGCCGGTCGTCTCCTCGATCTCGCTCCTCTGCCGGCAGATGGGGCCGGTCAACTCCTTCAACCCGGTGCTGCCCACGGTCCGGGTGAGCTGCAGCACCTTCAGCCTCTCGAGCGAGGGGCGCTTCACCTTCACCCCGAAGGTGCCGTCGGCTGCGAAAAATGTGACCAAGGTGGTGGTCGCCACCATCATCCAGGAATGGATGCAGGACGACCGGCTGACGGAGGAGCAGAGGGCCGTGCGCCAGCGGTCGATCCCGATCGCGCTGCTGTCGGCGCTGATGGAGGTCCTGCGGCGCTGATGTACTGCTGCCCGGCCGAGCGGGGGCGCAATGGCCGGTTCGGCAGCAGCCGCCGCGTCACCAGCGGCTCGTTTGGCCAGCGGCAGCAGCTCGCGGAGACCGACGAGCGGCGCGCGGAGAGCG
>NW_005200288.1:0-2726 GCF_000372725.1 Emiliania huxleyi CCMP1516 | reverse complement strand
CGCTGCGTGTGCTTAATTTATCGTTTATCTCTTCGTGGACAACAGGGAGCAGCCTGAGCTGGTGGCCGTGTGCGAGGAGCGCGGCATCGAGCTCGGCTGAGCCTCTCCAGCCCCGGCCGGGCGGCAAGGGCGCGGGGCCCGGCGGGACCGCCGCGCGAGCAAGGCAGAGAGCAACAGACCCTGCGGCTGCGGAGCACGACGCACAGCGGCGGTGGGGGGGGGGTGTCTGCGTCTCTCGGCGCGCTTCGGCCGCTTGGGACAAGAGCGTCGGAGCGGGCAAGAGGGCGGGGGAGGGGGAAGTGGGGTCAGGGTCTGGTTGGGCGAAAGACACACGGGGGAATAGATGATGCAGACCGGGGACATCGATGGCCATTCGGATTGGCGTGTTGCACGTTATAGTGCACGTGTGACTGTGAGCACCGCCGCGGGGGGTCCGGGGAAAGCGGTTTGGGGAGGGGTGTCGATTTGCACAAACGGGACACCTGAATCTTTTGTTTTAGTCAGCTAGCTTACGCTTTATGGCGCATCCACTGGGCCGTCTGGGCGCTGGGGCCGCGCTCTCCCCACTCCCGGTCTCAATCCCCACAGACCCCACCATCCCGTCGGACGGGCCTGCGTAGACAGTAAAACACGTAACCACACTCAGAGCTCCACACTAGCCGGTATAGGCGAGCCCCGGAGGCCTCACCGTCACCGCTCGCGGCGGAGCCGAGAGAGAGATTTTTATTAACCAAACAACTCTAACACTCACACGTTTGTTGTTGTTGTCGGAGCCGACGGCGGAGCCACGGGCCGGTGCGACCTTTTGGGGGCCCATGAGCTCGCCGGGACGACGCCGATGGCTCGGCGCGCCTCTTCCCGCCAGCGTTAAACGGCCTACACACAGGGGCGAGGGGGGGGGAGACGGAACTGAGCCCTAGGTTCGTGATCCCGTCGCCGGCAGGTCGCCGGCAAGGGCTGGGACAGGGGCGGCAAGCGACGGGCGGGTCCGCGACCTTTTGAGCGCCCATGAGTTGTTGTAGAGATTTCACGTTGTAGAGCGCCTCTACATCGCTCTACAACGGAGGCAGTTCGTCACGCGGTGGATGTAGAGCTCTACAGCTCTACATTGCTCTACAGCGCTCCAGAGCGCTCTACATCTCTACAGCTCTACAGCGCTCTACACTCTACATCCTCTACACCCTCCCTCAGCATCGGCGTCGCCGCGCGAGCGGCGCCGCCACTGCGCTTGTGAGTCCGATGCGCGAACGAGTCTTATCGCGAGTAGAGTCGTTACGCGTTTTCCTTCACACTTGTTTTATTTTCAGAAGCGTCATTGCGGACGTCTTACTCTGTACGCGAGGTCTCAGAGGCGCACACGCCCTGTCCCAGCTCCCCCACTCCTCACACTGGGTTTGCAGTGCGCGGCCTCGCCACCTCCCTACCAGGGCAAACCCCCTCTCTCCCCCTAGGTGCTGCACTTGACGTCCATAGAAGGCGCGCGGCAGAGGCGGGAGGGAGGCGGGGAGAATCTAGCTCGCTCTGGCAGGGAGGCAAGGGTGTGACAGAGTGCTTGGGTGAGAACAGGCGGAGTGTGTGTGCCTGTAAGGTACGCGATTGGGAGAGCACTTGTGACGAGGCACGGTTAGGCGAGTGGCGGGGATACTCTAGGAATGCGACCCGCACATTCTAAAAAAAATTGTTCCAGTCTTAGCAAGCAAAAAGGAGCACACACGACTTAGCAAGTCCGCACCAGCGACTGCCACTTCTTTCCCCGCTTCTTTCTTTCTGACGCAGTTTGTGTGGTCTGCAGGACAGTTTGTCGGAGCTCTCTTTCCATGAAAAGTGTACACTGCTTCCCCGCGGCATGGGCACTGTACGGAATGCTTCCCCGCGGCATGGACACTGTACGGAAATATACGTACGTGGGCTGGCTACTTGCCGGGTCGCTCGCCAGCCGAGGGCCGCGCATGCCTGATATCGCCGATGCCAGAGCGCCACCTCTTCACGCGACGGCGGCGAGGTGGAGCCTCCCTCGCCACTGGCACCCTAGCTGGCACCGGCACCGGCGTGGCCAAGAGGCGCGGCGTGCTCTCACTGCTGTGCCTCCCACAGGGCGAGGTAGGTGCCGCCCAGCTCGAGCAGCTCCTCGTGCGACCCTTGTTCGATGACCGCGCCCTTGCGCAGCACGGCGATCTTGTCCGCGTTCTTGATTGTCGAGAGGCGGTGTGCAATGGTGACCGTCGTCCGCTTGTGCTGCGACACGATACTGTCCAGCGCCGCCTGCACCACCCGCTCGCTCTCATTGTCCAGCGCCGACGTCGCCTCGTCCAGCAGCAGCACCGCCGGCTTGCGAACAATGGCGCGAGCAATCGCCACCCGCTGCTTCTGGCCGCCCGAAAGCATGCCTCCGCGGAGACCCACCTGCGTGGCGTAGCCGTCGGGCAGGCTGTCCATCACAAAGCCGTGCGCGTTCGCCGCCCGCGCCGCCTCCTCGATCTCGTCTTGCGAGGCGCCCTCCTTGCCGTAGCCAATGTTCTCCGCGACGGTGCCCTCGAAGAGCACCGGCTCCTGCCCCACCAGCCCAAGCTGGGAGCGGAGCCAGCGCAGGTTGAGCGTGCGGATGTCGACACCGTCGAGGGTGATCGCGCCGCGCTGCGGGTCGTAGAAGCGCTCGAGCAGCGCGACGAGAGTCGACTTGCCGCTGCCGGACGGGCCGCACAGCGCCACCGTCTGCCCCGCGCCGA
>NW_005200289.1:0-2728 GCF_000372725.1 Emiliania huxleyi CCMP1516 | reverse complement strand
GCTGAGCGTCCAAGACGCCTCGGTGCCACCCACCGGCGTAAGACCATCCGGATCTGCTGCTGCGCCCTCCGTACGCAGCAGTCCCCGCGATGGCCCACGGTCCGCGTCACTGGTTGAACCCCTCCTCCCGGTTGACCCCGCCCCACTCCTCGCTAGTCCATCATGAAATAAACTCAAAGACCCACCACGCCTCCAGCCTCCACCTCCACCCGCGAGCCGCCACCGCTGCCGCCCGCGACGCCGCCCGCCGCGTCAGATAGCCGCGACGCGCGCACCGAGTCGAGTCGGAGAGCTGCGCCGCACCAGCAGCAGCATCTGCACCACCAGCAGCAGCAGCAGCAGCACCACCACCACCCGAGAGAGAAGCACACCTGCCCGACGCCGCCCGCCGCGTCAGACGCTCGCGACGCGCGCGTCGAGCCCAGTCGCAGAGCCGCGCCGCGCCAGCAGTAGCATCTGCACCAGCAGCAGCAGCACCACCACCACCAGCACCAACAGAGACAGGCAGTGCAGGCGCACAAGCGCTCGCAGAGCGGCGCGCAGCGCCGCGCACGCCACGCTGCGGACCGTCGGACGAGCGCACCGTACGTCGGCGGCGAGCCGCGTCGCCAGCCGTCTCGCGAGAGAGCGGCGCCGCCGCGTGCGCGCAGCAGCCGCCGCGGCAGAGGCCAGCCGCGGCGACGTCCGCACTAACGGATAACGGCCATTGGCGGTTTCTCTCTCTCTCTCTCTCTCTCCGGTGCTCTGTGGTCGGATTTGTGACGCCGCCGCACCGCGCCGCGGCCGGGGGCCCTCCGGAGGCCGAGGATGGCCGTGACGGACCGGGACGAGCTCTGGGAGGTTCAATGTCAGTGTATATATTGTAGAGACTAACCATTTGCACAATATCTTTCAGTCTAGCTAAGCCTGGGAAGGCAATGCTGGGGCCGTAAAGCAGCTTGATGGTGCTTCGCCGGCGTGCGTCCCGGAGCGGTGCCAGACGGGCGGTCCGTGGGAGGAAAATGGAGGACAACGCCGACGGCGCTCTGATTCGACTTTTTACTTCAAACAAAGACAGTCGCACGCGCCGCAGCGCGGCGCGTGCGACTGTCACCTGTCACGCGGGAGCGGATCCGTCAGTTAGTCGTGTTCACGCCGGGATCGTGTCCTCCGCAACCTGCACAGACTTTAGGCCGCAACAGTAGGTTCCCCAGACTACCGCTTCAGTGGTCGTGAGTCGTGTCCTTCTGCGTTTTCGAGTTCGTTATTGATATTGGTTATTGCCATCCATGATACAGATGATACATGAATCATTGTGTAGGTGGACTCTGATGTAGCTCCCCTTTTCCCCTCCCCTTTGCCCCCCCCTCCCCCCGCTACTGCAGCGGTGGCGGCCGCTCCTCGCTCTCCGCGTTGAGCTGCTCCTCGAGGTCCTCCCGCAGAAGCTCCTGCAGCGCGGTCGGCACCGATCCCGCGACCGCGGCGGCCCAATCCCGCGCTATCGCCTCCCGGTGCGCGAGCACGCGCGACGCCACCAGCGCCGGCTCGGTCATCCCCAGCCCGCCGCTGCTTAGCTGGCGCGGCTGCGGTGAGCTCGAGAGCAACTCGAGCACGAACAGGCCCGCGAGCTGGTGTCGCCGCGGCGACTCAAACCGCGGCAGCCACTCGTCGAGCTTCTCGCGCAGCCACTCCGCCGACGCCGCGTGCGAGTTCGACTCGTTCTGCTCCTCGTCCAAGTCGCGCAAGGCCGAGAGCGCCGCCTCGCGCGTGCACGCCCGCTGCAGCAGGTCGAGGTTGGACGCACGAAAGGGCGAGGATGCCTCCGAAAAGTCGGAGCTCCACTTGCCCGACGCGGCGCGCATCGAGGCGTACAACGCCGGCGGCAGCGCGATTCGTGGGTCCATGCACATTGCGGTTACCGTCACGTTGCCCGCCAAGTACTCGCCGAGGGGCGTGGAGGGCGCCACGTCCTGCCGCTCGCTGCAGTCGACGTCACGGGTGGCGAAGGCATCGCCACCGTTCTGGACGCCGCCCACGCCGCTCCCGTCGAAGGGGTCGGCCCTTCCGCCGCCGCCGTCGCCGCCGCCGCCGCTCCCGCACACGTCTCCCAAGTACAGGCTCTCCGACGACACGCTCAGCAGGTCGCTGCTCCACTCGATTTTGGTGCCGACCATAAATTCTCGCCACTTGGAAGGCATGCTACGTATTGCAATACAGCTGTCTGCACAGAGATGCCAGCACCCCCCACAGGCAGAGCTCTGCTGCTGGGGGGGGGGGGGGGGGTCTGACCCCCCCAGCAGCAAAACGCTCTGCTGCTGGGGGGGGGATCCCGACCCCCCCATCAGCAAAACTCTTCTTCTTGGGGGGGGGGGGGGGGGGGGGGGGTCCCCCCCTTCCCAAGTGGGGCGGGGGGGCCCCAAAATGGGGGGCCCCCTTTAAATTGCCCCCCCCTTTTAAGGGGGGGGGGGCCCCAAAACCCTTTGGGGGGCCCCCCCCGTTGGGGGGGCCCCCACTTTTTTTTTGTTTTGGGGTTTGGGGATTTCCCCCCAAAACCTTCAAAATTCTTGGGGGGGGCCCTCGGGGAAATTTTTGTCTTTTTTGCAAGAACCCCCCCACAATTTTTGGAACCCTGAACCGGGGGGGGCCCCCCCCCCCCCCCTTTTTTTTTACCAAGGGGGGGGCCCCGGGGCCAAACCCTTTTGGAATTTTTGGAGAGCTTTTTTTAAACCCCCGGGGGGAGGGGGGGGGG
>NW_005200290.1:0-2729 GCF_000372725.1 Emiliania huxleyi CCMP1516 | reverse complement strand
TTCCGGGCATTTGACGCGACCTTCGGGGGCAAAGACATGGGCTCTATGGCTCAGACTGGACTCCTCTTGGTCCCTTCTGATGCCCTAGGCCACACCTGGGCCTTACCTGGGGTTCTAGGGGCCGGCCAGGGTTTGCCTCCCTAAAGGGGCCCGCCGCTCAAGAATTCTGCAAAGGGGTGTGAACGGAGAGAGCAAACTCCTGGCAGCTCCCACAGCCGAAATGTGCGCCAGCTGCCCGCTCACCTGTGTCACGCCGCCGCGCACGCACCTTGCTATGTGCTCGCGCGAGCTCCCGCCCGAACCTCCAGCTCGGCGTCCCACTGCTTGGGAGCCGATCGCTTTTCCTCGGCGCTCGCGTCGAGCCGAGCTCTCGGCACTCTACGGCGGGCGTCGCTGTGCGGGGCGCCCGTTTCCTGCTGGCCCGAGCGGAAAGCTCCACGCGCCCGCGCGAGCTCCCGGCCGAGCCTCCAGCTCGGCGTCGCACTGCTGAGGAGCAATTTGTCGTCCGTCGGTGCTCTCGAGGAGCCGAGCTCCTTGGCCTGCGGCCGGCGACGCTGCAGGACGGCGCGCGCGCACCCCCACGTCACTCACCCGGGGGCTCTTCCGCGGTCGGCGCACACGCACCCCTCGCCCCGGCGCTCTTCCGCGGCGCAGCCCCCCCCCCCCCCCCCCCCTCCCTCGATCTCGCGGCGAGAGCACGAGCGCGCCGTCCTCCGGCGACGCGCCGCCACGCTCTTCCTTAGGTCGTCCTCCGAGATATCGGTGCCGGACCGGCGGGGCGGGGGCGGGGCGGCGTCGGAGCAAGTGTCTCGGCCGTCGGTCGACGGAGCGGCGACCCGCGAGCACGCTTCGTCGGCGCCCGACGAGGGTGGTGCCGCTGTCGCTCTGCCGCGTGCACAGGCGTGCGCAGGCGTGCCGAGGTCTCGCGACGGCACTCAGCCCGAGCCCCTCCGGGCGCTCGATCGTATGCTCGTGGAGGCGTCGCGCGGCCGCGGTCTTCGCAGCGGCGGCCGCCGCTGCGGTGGATGCGGGCCGGAGAGAAGGCCGCGCGCGCGGCCAGGGGCCAGGGGCTGGCTCTGGCTCGGGCGAGGGCGATCCCGGTTGTCCCTCCGCGGGCGCCTCTGGTCATGACCGCTTGCTCGACGGCTGGGTTGTGCGTGCGCGCGACTCTCGAGTCGTCGGCGAGTAGTGTGCGCGGGCGGTGGGTGCCGTGGAGATTAGGGGAGATCGCTTTGAGCTGCGGGAGATGTTTGGGAGAACGACCAACGAGAGATACAGACACGGCGGTACGGTGTCTGGAGTAACATCTCAGAGATTGAGCAGCGCAGGGGGTGTGCACCTGCCCCCCCATCTCCGGTCCAACGAGTAGAAACATGTTTCCAAAAAGCAGCTACGCCCGACACGACGACGAGACTCTCACTCTCCTCGCGCACTTCGCAGCAACCACAAGGTCCAAGGATCGGGCGCGGGAGTCAGAGGAATTAGCTCAGCGAGAGACACGCACTCACACTCACACACACACACACACACACACACACACACACTCACACACACACAGAGAGAGAGAGAGAGAGCGAGCGAGCGAGCGAGAGAGCGAGCGAGCGAGAGAGAGAGCGAGAGTACAGTACAGTGATCAACAGAGACCCCCACCCACACGCCGCGCAGTGTGGGAAGCGACGACGGAGACTCACTACTCGCACTCGCAGCACGGATTCAACGGGAGGAACGAGGGGACGCCCGGGCAGCCCCCGGGGCACGCGCAGCCGTTACGGTGCGCGTCCTGCCCGCCGCCCGGCATCGGCGCATCCTCCGCCGCCGCCGGGGCCGGCGGCTCGCCCGGGATTGGCGCGTCCGTCATCGGCGCGCCCGGCATCGGCGCGCCCGGTGGCGCGCCCGGCATCGGCGCATCGTCCGCCGCGGACCGCGGCGGCCCATGCGCCCCACAATAGGGCACGGCCACGCCGGGCGTCGCCCGCAGGAACGCGGCAAAGGAGTCGTGGTCGAACGTGCCCTCCATGATGGCGAGCCGCGTCGCCGCGTGGGGCGGGCGGTTGATGGCGTCGACGACGACGACGCCCCACGCGTGCTTGACGGCGTCAGCCTGCTCGAGCCCGCGCAGCCACTCCGCCGCGTCCTTCGCGGTGCACTCGTTGTACGACGACGTGCGGGCGGCGAGCATGCGCCGCATCGCCAAGTAGTCGCAATCGCTGCAGCCGGCGCGCTGCACCACGGGCGGCAGCGTGTAGCGCGTCACGGCCGGGAGGTGCTGCGCCGGGAAGCAGAGGGCGTCGCTGCACGCCGGGCAAAGGGCCAGGTGGCGGAGCGCAATATGGCGCAGCGCAGAGATGCCAGCACCGCGAGGAAGTGCAGGACCCGCGTTTGCGGTGCGAGCCGTCGAGGCAGGATCAAGCTGAAGGACTCGAGTGGTTTCCACACTGACATCCTCGCCCAGAGCATTGCCAGACAGGTTTGCGCCCAGTTTGCAGTCGCTTGGCGTGGTTTGTGCCGGCGCACCAGCCGCAGAGGCAGCGCTGCCGACTCTCATTGGTTGAGCAGCCGTCGCAGTGCTCGACGGATCGGCAGTGTCGGCGCCACCAGCACCGCGCTCGGTCTCGCTCAGCGAGGCGGCCGAGAGCACAGGCAAGCCGCAAACGCGCATTTGGGACGCACGTAAAAGTTTCTTTTGACCATTGCGCGAAAAAGGTACATCTCGGTGCCTTCCAGAGGCA
>NW_005200291.1:218404-221990 GCF_000372725.1 Emiliania huxleyi CCMP1516 | reverse complement strand
ACTTTGGACACGCGCCCAAGCACTCCCTTCACCATCTTCTTCACTATGAGCCCGCCCGGTTTTGAGCTTGCGTCCCAGTCGCTGCAGCGGCTCTGTCAGCGGACTAATCTTGCGGTAGCGGCGATCAATTGCGTGCTGCTGCTTGGCGTTGCGCCTTCGGGGAAGGATGTGGTCCTCCTCTGTCAGCTGGCTGTTGGTGGAGAAGATGCGTGGCATGTACTGCGGGAGGGTGCCATTGTTGTAGCGAGCAGCGGCATTTGATGCGCTCGCTTGGCGGTGAGCTGGCTCAGCACGTCTTCATTCGAGAGCTCGCCGCGGCCGAGTGCGGCGTACGTCAGGTGGTACTTGCGGGCGGGTTGATGACGCTCACGTCGGCCGGGGCACCACCCACTAGCTGCATGATCACCGGCTGGTCACTGATCACCGATCACCGGCCTTTGGAGAGTTCTATAGGACTTACTTATTCAGACGGTGATCGGTGATCAAGTTTCGGCGGCACGTAACGTCCAAAACAAGGCCACGACTGTCGTCCCCCGGCACCACCGGGCACGGGGAAGTCGCGAAGGGCAAGTGGAGTGCGGGAGGTACGACTGGGCCGGCGAGCGGGGGCGCGTGGCGCCCTTCATGAACCTGTCCTTTTAGTTAGGACAAAAATCTTTTTAAAAGGACACATGGGGCTATCCGAGGGGTCTGGGGGGGGCCACCATCGTTTCTTTTTTCACTGACGGCGTACAGTTGCCACCATCGTTTCTTTTTTCACTGTTCCCGCCGGCAGCCTGTGGCCTCGACCTCGTCGTGGCAACCTGCACGGCAGCGCTGGTAGGCGCGATGAGCGTCGTGCCACCTGACCCGAGACGGGTCGCAGGCGTCGTACCGAGCGCGTCGAGACCGTGTCCTGATGTGATCTGCACGGGTGAGTCACGTCGGCGTCAAAGGAGCGACGTGCGACCTGTCAGAGCTTGATCTCCGATCTCAGCGGCGTCGAGTCGTCTCCGGCGCGCGACAAAGGTACATCCCCAGGACGCGCAGAGGCAGCTGCGACCCCGCCGAGTGGACGGTTGCACACCGCGCCACCTGCTGTCGCCTGCGTTCGTGAACGCGTGCAAGAAGGTGCTCTTACCCGCATTCTGGTCGCCGAGCAGCAGGAATGTGTAGCAGACCGTCTCGCTCTCGTCGCCGCAGCCCGCGAATGGCGAGCTTAACGCGACGAGATCGCTCACCAGCTCGTCGTGCAGATCAGCGTGCGTGAAGGAGGCCCGCTGGATCCAGCACTTCTCGCCGGTCTGCTCGAGCGTCAACTCGGAGGTGCCGCAGGAGCACATTCGGCGACGCTGCTGGCGACGGAGCCGGCGACGCTGTCGGCTCGCGGCGGCGCGACTGGGTCGACCCGCGGCGGAGAGGGGCCGCACAGTGGGCGAGGAGGACGAGGGCCGCCTCTCGCCCGCCTCCCGCCCGCTAAACCGCGAGGTGGGGGCCGGGAGCCGAAAGTGCGCCTGGCTGCAGCGGCGCGGGCGGTTGCGGGTGAGCCACCCTTCGAGGCAAGGACCCCTCCAAAAAATGAAATCTCACATCATCCCTCAAACCAGCTCAGCCATGCCGCCCGCCAAGAAGACGCCCGCCAAGAAGTCCGCCAAGAAGCCGTCCGGCGGCGGCGAGAAGAAGCGCAAGAAGAAGCGCGTCGAGTCGTACTCGTCCTACATCTACAAGGTGCTCAAGCAGGTGCACCCGGACACCGGCATCTCCTCCAAGGCCATGTCCATCATGAACTCGTTCATCAACGACGCGTTCGAGCGCATCGCCGTCGAGGCGGGCAAGCTCGTGCGCTACAACAAGAAGGGCACCCTCTCGTCGCGCGAGATCCAGACCGCCGTCCGCCTCATCCTCCCCGGCGAGCTCGCCAAGCACGCCGTCTCGGAGGGCACCAAGGCCGTCACCAAGTACACGTCCAACGCCTAAGCGGCGCACCACACTCCCGGTGTTTCTAAACACCACCCTTCTCTCTCAGCTTATCTATCTAGGATTTACATTACTTTCGTTTACCCACATTCTGCCAGTAATACCCTCCCTGCTCCTCGTTGCTCACCCACTCGACGTACTTTCCGTGACCGACGCACTCGAGAAAGTGATCTGTGATCTGTAAGGGTCCGCCCGCAGGCGCATTTTGTATACCGAGGCGGTGCCCGGTGCCGAACCTGTCGGACCTTAAGACAGCATTGTAGATCCCTGGGCGAGGGTGGTGGCGTCCCCGTCGGGAGGGCGGATAGGCCGATGACTTTTAAAGGACTTGTCCTTTACAAAAGGACACCTTGATCTCGCGTTTTCGCTCCCATTGAGCTCTCTGCAAGCCTCTCCTGGGCATTGAGGTATGCTACCATGTCCACCTGACAGCCTCCAGGCGGCGGGGTCACGACCCAGCCCAAGCAACACATTCAAAACCGACCCGGTGACGTACCCGCAACCGCTTGTCCTTTACGCCCGCTAGTCCTCATCACTGTCTACAATCACCTGCCGCTTGCGTAGGGGGGGGGGTTGCAGCCTGGGAGGAGGGCGCTGCAGGCCGCTTGGCACCTTTGGACACGCGCCCAAGCACTCCCTTCACCATCTTCTTCACTATGAGCCCGCCCGGTTTTGAGCTTGCGTCCCAGTCGCTGCAGCGGCTCTGTCAGCGGACTAATCTTGCGGTAGCGGCGATCAATTGCGTGCTGCTGCTTGGCGTTGCGCCTTCGGGGAAGGATGTGGTCCTCCTCTGTCAGCTGGCTGTTGGTGGAGAAGATGCGTGGCATGTACTGCGGGAGGGTGCCATTGTTGTAGCGAGCAGCGGCATTTGATGCGCTCGCTTGGCGGTGAGCTGGCTCAGCACGTCTTCATTCGAGAGCTCGCCGCGGCCGAGTGCGGCGTACGTCAGGTGGTACTTGCGGGCGGGTTGATGACGCTCACGTCGGCCGGGGCACCACCCACTAGCTGCATGATCACCGGCTGGTCACTGATCACCGATCACCGGCCTTTGGAGAGTTCTATAGGACTTACTTATTCAGACGGTGATCGGTGATCAAGTTTCGGCGGCACGTAACGTCCAAAACAAGGCCACGACTGTCGTCCCCCGGCACCACCGGGCACGGGGAAGTCGCGAAGGGCAAGTGGAGTGCGGGAGGTACGACTGGGCCGGCGAGCGGGGGCGCGTGGCGCCCTTCATGAACCTGTCCTTTTAGTTAGGACAAAAATCTTTTTAAAAGGACACATGGGGCTATCCGAGGGGTCTGGGGGGGGCCACCATCGTTTCTTTTTTCACTGACGGCGTACAGTTGCCACCATCGTTTCTTTTTTCACTGTTCCCGCCGGCAGCCTGTGGCCTCGACCTCGTCGTGGCAACCTGCACGGCAGCGCTGGTAGGCGCGATGAGCGTCGTGCCACCTGACCCGAGACGGGTCGCAGGCGTCGTACCGAGCGCGTCGAGACCGTGTCCTGATGTGATCTGCACGGGTGAGTCACGTCGGCGTCAAAGGAGCGACGTGCGACCTGTCAGAGCTTGATCTCCGATCTCAGCGGCGTCGAGTCGTCTCCGGCGCGCGACAAAGGTACATCCCCA
>NW_005200291.1:214592-218003 GCF_000372725.1 Emiliania huxleyi CCMP1516 | reverse complement strand
CGTCTACTCGGCGGGGTCGCAGCTGCCTCTGGAAGGCACCGAGATGTACCTTTTTGCGCAAATGGTCAAATCAAGGTTTTGTAACGCGAGCTGTGCCACAGTGAAATGGAACTAGCCCGAGTGATTGCTGGCCTCTGGCGTATGACCTCGCGCGGATATACAATATCTTGTACAGCCCGCCGCTGTGCTCCCCGCTCTGAGCGCTGTGCCACGGCGTATGATGGGAGGGCTGCGAGAGCCGTATCTTCCCCCCTTGAAGCAGAGGCGCCGCGAGGCACGAGAGGCGTAGAAGAGAGGCTGGCGTGCCCCACACTCCCGGTCGGCAGTAGGAGGGCCCGCCGGTGAGACCACTGATTTTGATGCCGACCTTAAATTCTCGCCACTGGAACGCATGCTCTTTACAGCTGCTGTCTGTACAGAGATGCCAGCACCCCCCACACAGGCAGAGCGCTCCTGCTGAGGGGGGGGGGTCCCGACCCCCCCAGCAGCAAAGCGCTGCTGCTGGGGGGGGGGTCGGCCATGAGCTTAGTTGTGCAGGGGGGGTACCGAGCAGTGTGCGGCCGCTCCTATCGACACGGTGCCCACAGGACCCGAAAGAAAATAGCTTTGCGGCTTAAAAGGGACGCACGAGGCAAATCTGATGTTGGAGTGTTTCAATACACAATAGGAGCGAGGCCTCTTCCGTTGGGGGACCGAGTGACTAAGGAAACGAGGGTTCCCCATTGTGACCCGCTCGAGCGCGAGCGTGACACTGCACTTGGCGCCGAGCGCCCGCGGCACAGACCTTGTGCAAGCCGACCCTCGGTGACCACGCCGGTCCGGACCGATGGCGCTCGGTGTGGGGCAAGCAAGACCCTCCCCCCCCCCCCATCGGCGCGCCCGCGCGTCCGACCTTTGAACGGCCGCCAGGAGCACCAAGAGGACTGCTCATGGCTGTGGTCAAGTGGGCTTCGACCGGCCTCGGCTGGGGTGGCGGGTTGTCCCGGCTGCGGACGCCTTCTGCAGCCCCCTGGGATGGGGACAGCACCCCAAAACTGCCCCCTCGGCGGCATACAGCACTCGACTGCCAGCCAGCCTCTTCCTCCTCCTCAAGGGCTGTACTATGGTCATATTGCGCCGCCTCCTACTGGCAGCCGGGCGGACGCGCGACGCGCGCGCCTCGGCGCGCGCACGGCTCGCAAAGCTCGAGAGAGTACTACCGCCTGGCCGCCTCAAGGCGGCCGGGCGGCAGTACTCGCCTCGCAAGGCGCGCACCGGCTGCTCTGGCTGCTGCGCCGGCGGCCGCTGCGCTGGCCGCTGCTGCGCTGGCTGGCGGGCGGTACGACCGCCGGCGGCCGCTGCACCCGCGCCTTCCCTCGCGGGCGCCGTCGCGCCGCGCGCGCCCAACTCTGCTGGCACACGGCACGCGTCGACCGTCGTCACTCAGCCGCGGCGAACATGCGGTGCTGTGCGCGAAGCGCGCGCGATCTCGTACTTTTAAGGCTGGATCCGGCCATTCCAAGGGTATACCTGTGAGAATCCCCAGCGTCCCTCCCTCCTACCTACTGTTAGTAGTCACACTCTCAATATCTCGACTCTCCAACACGAAGTGCTGCGATCGGGCGTGGCCCATTTCTTTTTTCCTTTCTTTTTTGGGTCCTGTGGGCACGTTACCAGTGCGCGCCAGTCCCGTGCCCAGTAAAAAGAAAGAAAACAGACAGCCCAAACGAGGGATAGGGGAGGAGGACAGGGTCCACACCTGCACGAGCAGGATTTTGGAAGGACGATCAGGGGCACAGGTGGGGCTCTCCTGCTCCTGACAAGGGTCACGACAGGCTCGCAGCGCGGTGCACGGTGGAATCCCAACTCCACTGGCGGTCTCATCTCAGTCTAGCGACCTGCCTCCGGCTTCTCCCGTGCCCAGTAAAAGAAAGAAAGAAAACAGACAACCCAAGGGAGGGATGGGAGGACGGCACGCCGCCACCACACAGGGATTTTAAGGAGAGGGGTGTGATGCGCTAGCCGTCGCCCACCCTTGGGCGTCCGCCTCTTCCTATCTCTCTTCGCAGTCTCTCGCCGATTCTCGCTGCGACCTTCATGCCACCTCGCGGTCGCCCCCTTCTCGTCGTTCTTTCCCTTGTCGCTTCTTCCTCTGTCGCGTCGCTCTCCCGTGCCCAGTGTCGTGCTTTAGTTGGGTATCCACACGAGCCGAAGGTGATGAGTTTGGGGCTTGAGGTCTGAAGCTCACCCAATGAGGAAGTGAGGTACTGCTCGGTCCGGCTCTGATCATGCTGAACAAGTTCCTCTTGTAGCTCGATCGGTCACACCGCCATCGCCGTCGGGGAGAGGGGGGACGACACTGCTTCGGCAGCGTGCACCTCGATCCTGTACCGTGTTTGTTATGACCCCCCCCAATGAACATACCAGTGAGGGAGGGCGAGACGATCGAGGGGTCCCGTACCACGCGGAATCGGCCCTATCCAGTGCTCAAGTGCTCAAGGGTTGTAAGATTCTCTACCCACGCGTTCGGTTACAGGTCGCGCAGCGTTCGGCGCGATGCCGGAGTGGGAGAATGCGAGGGTGCCCGTGCCAGAGGGCGCGTACCCGCTGTTTCTGACAAACACGACGCAGGCCAACTTCAAGTGCCGTGAGCGCGAGGATTGCACCTCCGCCCAGCCGTACGTCTTTGTCTCCAAGAAGGTTTTCCTCGACGACATTCAGTTCCGCGGCGTCATCTCCGATTTTCATCCGACCAAAAAGTACATTGAGAAATACCCTGACGGAGTGGACGTGCAGGAGGATGGCACGTCAGGGCTGCTGCTCGTCTGGGACGAGGACGAGGACTACGGGCAGAACTTCTACCTGGTGCACTCTGTGGAGCTCAAGGAGGCGGTCGTCGCCAAGTGGGCGGCTGCCGGCGAAGGCGATGCCGCGGGTGAAAGCGGTGGCGCTGGGGCGATGGAGGAGGAGGAGGAGGAGGCGTACGTGCCACCAGTCTCCAAGCCGTGGGTGTCGCTCGGGTCGGAGCAGGAGCTTGAGAACGAGGCTGTGGTCGAGGGGCGCGGCCGTTTCATCTTGCACCTCTCGCGGGCGCGCCGCCTCTTTGGCGCAAAGCCGCGGGCATTCTTCGACCGCGACGCCGACGCCGACCCTTGCATCAGCGAGAATGATTGCCGCCCCTTCACAGACCTGAAGTTTGGAGGGTTGGTTCGCGAGGACCGATCGGTGGGAGTGCAGGCGGTTCCCCTGGTTGCGCCAGCCGCGACTCAAACAAACAGCCGGCGTCAGGTCAATGTGGCGGCGCAATACGACGCGCGCGAGCTGAGTGCGGGAGCACGGAGGGCAACGGAGCGATCCGAGCCCTTCCGCGCATTCCTGCGACGGGTGCGCGCGCCGTGCGAGCAAGCGCTGCAGCAGAACGAGCTCGTCGAC
>NW_005200291.1:209037-212721 GCF_000372725.1 Emiliania huxleyi CCMP1516 | reverse complement strand
GTCTGGCCGTGGACACCGAGCCAGCCTTGCTGCTCGTGCGGCGCTGGATGCTCCGGTGGACGAAGCTGGTCGAGCGCTCGAGGCGGCCTCGCATCCGAGGAGATCGAGTCCTCGGCCTCTTCTGGGAGCGCCGCTGACCCTCCACCGCGTTGCTGCAGCGTGCTTCGGTCTGACTCCATCGAGGCTTGCTCTGTGAGCGGCACCCTTGCTGCTGCTAGCGCCTCGTCGAGCTCGCCCTGCGCCTCCTCCTGCGCCTCGAGTAACTCGCGGCGGCATTGGTCAAGCTCGTCCTGCGTGGCCGCGAGAAGTGCCAACGCAGCTGCGTGCTGCTCAGATGCCCGCTCCTCCGCTTCTTGCGAGGCCTTCACCTCCGCCTCGAGCGTCGCTGCTCGCGCGCGCGCCGCCATCCACTCGGCACCATCCGCGCGCTCGTCGACGACAGCAAGCCGGTCGCCCGAGTGAGCGAGCGCGTCGGCCTGTCCCAGCTCACGAAGCAGTAGCTGCGTCACCACCTATCGGCGGAGAGACACGTCTTCTTCCCATGGGGACAGTGCGCTCCGCCTGTGGCGCCCGCCACGGGCTTCCCGACTGGACACCTCGTTGCGTCGCGCCGCAGCTTGCAGCTGATCGTTGGTCTCAGAGAGGAGCATGTTGCGCCGAAGAGCCCCCTCCATCTGGTCCGCCTGGCTCGCAAGCAGCGCGTCTTTCTTCGCCAGCAGCGACTCCGCCCCCCTGGCCTCGCCTCGCATCTTGCGCGCCACCGAGAGGGCATCCGCGTGCCCCTCTTTCGCCTTGCGAAGCTCCTGCATGAGCACCTGCGCCGCGACGATCATGGGGGTACAGCCGAGCAAGGTGAGAGGGGAAGATGCGGCGCATGCAGATTTGGAGGCCTCTCAGGCTAGTCTCTGGCAAGCGCGTACCTTCATCTCCTCGAGTCGGGAGCTGCTGAGCGCGTCCTTCTCCTTGGCCACCTCTCGAGCCGCCTTGAGCTGCGCGACAAGCTTGGCGCGGCCGACAACCGAGGCCTGGGTGCGCTCAATGGCGGAGAGCTGCAAGCGGGCGCTGCTCTGCTCCTCCACGATGCGGCCCACCGTGCCGCGGCAGGTGCGCTCCGCAGCACGCACCGTCTCGAGCATGAGCGTCACCTCCGAGACCTTGGCGTGGAACGACTCGATGTGTTGATCCGAGGAGGACTGGTGAGCACGCAGTGTGCCTACCGCCCGGTTCGCAGCCCCGAGCTGCTCGTTCAGTACGTGCAGCTGCTCGCCCTGTGCGCTGATCTTTGCCTTGGATTCGGCCGCCTGGTCGTCGGCGAGCCGAGCCAGGATGGCGTAGCGCTGCTTCTCCGACTCCACCGCCGCAAGATGGCGGTCGGCCGCAGCCTCGGCCTCCTGTATGCGGCGCTCCGACGCACGCAGGTTGGCCTGCACCTCGCTCCTGCTGTCGAGTGCAGCCTTGAGCGTCGCCTCGGCGTGATGGACGCTCCGCTCGAGCTCTTGGACGCGCCGCTCGGCACCCTCCTTCTCGCCGACAAGGGAGAGCAGCCGCTGCTGGAAGCGCGCAGTCGAGAGTGCGTCGAGCAGGGGCTGCGTAGGAGTGCCGTCGCTTTCGACGTCGCTCGCCGACGACATCGGGAAGTGCTAAAGCGCCGTCAGAAAGAATTCTACGAATGCAAGCCCCTCTCACAGCAGACTGGCACGAACTAGCACCACAAAAGGCACAGCAGACAACGGCGTCAGAAGAAAAAGGAAGGTGCGACGTGCTATAAGTGCAGTTGGCGACGGTAGATCATTTCCCACTATGCCACGTCGCCCATCCCACTATGCCAAAACCACACTGGGTCGCCAGTTCGAATCCCAGTCCGACGGTCGAAAAAATTGAATTTCTCTAAGGAGTCCACCGATCGACAAGAAGTGATTTCTTGTTGGTCTTTAAAAATCTCTCCCGATCGACCGCATCCCGGCCGATAACCAAACCGGACACATGTTCCGCGACCCGGGGAGTGTGGTTTGGGATGGGCGACGTGGCATAGTGGGAAATGATATACCGTCGCCAACTGCACTAAGGGGTCTCGCTCTAAAAGAAAGAAAGAAAACTCAAAACAGACAAGAACCCAAGGGACGAAGGGAGGGATGGGAGGACGCGGCACGCCGCCACCACACACAGGAGAGGAGGACTCCGGCCGTTCGGACCTCCCCGCTTTCTTTGTTTCTCGGTAGCAAGCCCCGGTGTCAAATATAAAGAAAGCCGGCACGCCTTGCGGCGGCCCTGGGAGCCTCCACTGGGGCGGAGCCGAAACTGGTTGCCCGTTTGCAACTCCGAGAACCCAGCTCAAGAACCTTCTGCGTCACACCTGCCGCACGCCCTCCTCGGCCGGCGCCATGCCAGGCGCGGCGACCGGCTCGCCCGCGCTCTGGCGCAGCTCGGCGAGGGGACACCCAAAGGTCGCCTGCAGCCAGGACGCGAGCTGGGCGGCGGGTGCCGCCATCATCCACAAGCTAAAGTGGTCGGCGCCGCGCACGGAGAGCATCGTCGCGCGCGCGCCACCGCTGAACCCGCGAGAGAAGCGCTCGTAGCGGCGCACCGAGCAAAACTGGTCTGCCGTGCCGCTGATGAGGAGGGCGGGCGCGCGCGCCTCCCCACGCTGGAGCGGCGAGGTGACGTCGCGGCAAAAGAAGAGCGGGGCGGCGAAGCTGAGCGGCGGCGCGAGGAGGATGAGCGCCGAGAGGTGCTCACGGAGCGACGGCGCGGCGTCGGCGACGCAGAGCGAGCCGTACGAGTATCCCGCGAGGATGAGTCGGCTCGGCGGCGGGTCGCAGCACGAGCGGAGGAAGGCCCACGCCGCGCGGATGTCGTCGGCGGAGGAGTGGCCCCGCCCGATGCCGCACCGGAAGTTGAAGCGCAGGGTCGTGACGCCGCCGCTCTCGCCCAGTGTGTCGGCGAGGGCCAGCACGTTTGGGTCATGCATCGACCCGCCCATCGGACCCCAGGGGTGGGTCACGATGGCGGCCAGCGGCGAGCCCCGATCGGCCAGCATGCCGGAGCAGCACGCCGGGATGCCGGCGCACGCTCCGGCCACGGGAATCGTGACGGCCACCTCGCCGGGCGCAAAGCCACGCACGCACGCGGTCTGTATGCGGCGCTGCCGCTGCTGCAGCGCGGCCTCGCGCGCCATCGCCTCGCGGCCTGCGCGCTCGCGCTGGTAGGCCGCAGTGAGTTGCGCGGTCACGTCCGCCGCCATGGTCAGTGCCGGCAGCTTTGGCGCCACGAAAGTCGCTAACGCCGCCGCCGCCGTCCAGGTGCGCGTCAGCAGTGGGCAGGTGTGCTTGCGCACGACTTATATTCTTTTATCTTCCTTCGAGGGACTCGAGGAGGTAATCCTTTGGCCGCGTTGGGTAGCGAGGATTGGTGTAACGTTTCCTACTCTGGGTTGCCGGAACTGCACTAGGCCAACGTCCGTTCCGGCGCCAAGAAAGAACGAACGATGGCCAAAGTGCGATACTAGTATGTAGGGCGACACGCGGGGGCGGCGGCGCACGGGGTAGGAAGTCGTTGCCTACTAGTTGCGGGATGCGGGTTCACACACACACAAAAGAAAACATGCTCGGGTTCATTTCGAGGTACCCAGCTATCGTAGTGTGGATTCTTGAACGCGATTTCGTAACCTCCGCCCGACCGACCCGG
>NW_005200291.1:123534-189079 GCF_000372725.1 Emiliania huxleyi CCMP1516 | reverse complement strand
CAAGTCAAGCTCGCCGAGCTCTTCAAGGCGGCGCTCGGGGAGCGGCTGCTCCCGCCGGGCGACGGCGTGCTGCGCTCGCCCCTCGAGCTGATGGGCCGCATCCTCCTCAAGGGGCGGGTCGTCCCCACCACCCACCCCGCCTTCAAGGGCTCCTCCGCCGCCGCCGCGCTGCCGCCGCGGCCCGCCGCGCAGGGCTCGTCCGAGGACACCGCCCCCGCGGCGTGCGACGCGCACGCGTCGGTGCGCCAGCTCTCAAACGTCTTTGCGCCGCAGCGGTCCGAGTCGGGGCTCAGCATCGGGTCGCTGCAGCGCGGCGAGTCGAGCAGTTCCAACGGGACGGCCGCCGGCTCGGCTGCCGGCTCGCTGCAGCGCGCCGACTCGAAGGCCTCCGTCGCCGGCTCGCTGCAGCGAGGCGAGTCGGCCGGCTCGGTCGCCGCCTCGCTGCCGCGCGACGAGTCGAGGGACTCGGTCGTGGGCCCGCTGCAGCGAGGCGAGTCGGCGCCGGTGATCGGCTCGCTGCAGCGAGGCGAGTCCACCAGCTCGGTCTACTCCGACTACTCCGTCGGCACGGCCGCGTGCTCCAACTACTCGGGCACGACCGCCGACTCGCCGCGCCACCGCGACGGCTCGCCCGAGCGCCGGGCCGCAGCAGCGGGGGTGGGCGACGGCAAGCGGCGGCCGCGGAGGCCGCGGCCGCGCGGCGCGTCTCGCGTGTGCAGCAAGGCGTCTGCGGCCCTCTCCTACCTCTCCACGGCGGGCCGCTCGGCGGCGGGCGGCGGCGGCAGCGGCAGCACGGTGCACTCGGGCCGGCTGAGCATGGTCTCCTTCGACGACGCTGCGCCGGTGAGCCGGAGCTTCTTTGTGCAGCTCCGCTCGTGCGACGGCGCCCGGCCGCAGCTGTGGCTCCACGGCGAGCGGCGGGCCGAGCTTGCTGCCGGCGGGCAGGCCGCCCCCCCCGAGGGCGAGCAGCAGGAGGCCGGCCCGCGGGGCGACGCCAAGGGCGGCGGGCTGCCGGAGACTGCCGACGCGCTGCTGTCGGAGGTGTCTGCCGTCGGCCCGCTCCCGTCGGGCCGGGCCGCCGCGGTGGCCGCCGCCGCGGCCGCCGTCGAGGAGCAGCCCGAGCTGCTCGAGGTGACGACGCAGGCGACGGCGAGCGGCCGCCACCTCAGCGTCGTCTACCTCGACGACGCGGCGAGTGGGCGGGCCGAGGAGAACGCCGAGCCGGCCGGCGGCGCCACAGCGAGTGGGTCGAGCGCGCCGCGGTTCCTAGACGCGGTCGGGTCAAAGCACTGCGTGTTTGAGGCCCCGAGCGAGGCGGCGGCGGCCGAGTGGGCCGCGGTCATCAACGACGAGCTCTGGCGCTCGGAGCAGTTCAAAGGGCTCAACCGCGACCGCATCTCGCCCGACCTGTCCGAGATCACCCACCTCGCTTCGCGCAAGCTGGCCGCCGCGCCGGGCCACACGTGGCAGCCGACGCAGATGTGCTCCATCAACGAGCGCGAGGCGACCCGGCTGCTGCGCGAGCTCGACTCGGAGCAGATCGTCTCGATCAACCGGACGCGCCTCTGCCGCGTCTACCCGCACTACTCGCGCTACGCGAGCGACAATGTGCGCGTCCGCCGCCGCACACGCAGCGCCGCCGCACATGCAGTGCCGCCGCGTTGCCGCCACGCGTGCGCCGGCCCCGCTGCGGCTCCATCCCCCCCTACCCCTCCCCTCACCCTCCACTCTCCCCTCGCGGCAGGTCGAGCCGGAGCTCTTCGCCAACCTGTCCGCCTCCGGCTTCCAGATGGTCGCCCTCAACCTTCAGACCCCCGACGACGCCTTCGTCTACGCCTCCGCGCTCTTCAGCCAGAATGGCGGCTGCGGCTACCTGCTCGCTCCGCCGCGCTCCACCGGCCTCGCGCTGCGCGTCTCGCTGCTCTCGGCGCGCCACGTGCCAAAGGTTGGCGAGGGGCGCGTGGCCGAGCCGCCTCCTCCGTGGCACGGCAGCGTGCCGCGGCTCGACACAAAGAGCGAGCCGCCCTCCGGCGCCACGGAGGCTGCGGACGTGTACGTCACGATGCAGGTCATCGGGCCGGGCTTCTGCTGCGCCGTCAACCGCAGCGTCGCCGAGGGGCCGGGCGAGGCGGCCGACACCGACGCCGTCGCGAGGCTGAGGGGCCTGCAGCGGTGCGTGTGGCGCTCCTCGACCGTGCTCGGCAACGGCTTCAACGCCGAGTGGGGTGTCGCGCACGCGGATGAGGAGGGGCGCGCGGGCGCGGGCGGCGCGCCGCGCGCTGCCGCGGCCGAGGAGGCCGAGGTGCTCGCGTCTCGGCCCGAGCTGTCCGTGCTGCGTGTGTGCGTGTGGTCCGCGTCGTCGGCGCCCCTCAGCGCCTCCAACGGAGTGCCGGCCGAGTGGCTCGCGCCGTCGACCCTGCCGAGCCTTAAGGAGGTGACGCAGAGCTCGGACACGCTGCTGGCGTACGCCGCCGTGCCGCTGCTCTCGCTGCGCGGCGGCGTGCGCGCCCTGAAGATGATGCACCCGAGGGGCGAGCCGATCGAGCTGTGCTCCGTCCTCTGCGACATCTCCCTCGCCGACGACGCCGTCCCCTTTGACGACCTCTCGGGGGCGGGGTCGACCCCGCCGAGCGCGCTCGTCCCGGCGCGAAGTGGCAAATCGCTCCTGCGCAAGTTCATCATGCGCAGGGGCACATCGTCATCCACGTTATCGTCCTGCTCCGGTGGAGCAGCGGTCGCTCCTGCCGCCGAGGCTTGAGCTTGTCTGTAGTCTACGTATCCGACTCTCCTACATATTTCGGGTTCGCATGGTGTGTGTGTGTGATAGAAAATAACATTAGGTCTCTAAACTGCCGAGATCTCGCGATGTCTCACATTGAGCTGCATATTTCGAGCATCGAGGTGGGCCCCGCGGTAACTGGCAAGGTGGAGGCATTCCGTTCCGTCCGCCGCCTCCGTACTAGCTGGTGCGGCTGTCGTGGGAGTGGGTTTCTGTGCGGTGTGCGCAGAGTGCCGTTGGCGCGGGCAGCGGGGGCACGATACGTAACGTGTCATCGGTCTCTTTGTGTTGTCGTCTTGTGTCTGTACATGCCGTGAAAGAATATGTCCAATTTATCACGAGTCTCCTTCTTCTGGTGTGTGTGAGAGGAGAGGAGAGACAGTGACTGAGAGTGTGGTGAATGCGTTGTGCACACCATATAAAACCTGTCTCTGTAGCTGTGACCTGTGTGTACCTGCCAGGTACCCCCCACGGGGTCCGCTGTGACCTCCCCGCGCGGGCTACAAGCGGCCGGCGGCGGCGCGGCGGCCGGGCGGCCCCGACGCGGCGGCGGCCGGCGCGCGCGGCTTGTTCTGTGGGGCAACATATGTGTGCAAACGCAAAGCGTTAACAATCGGCCCCCCTCCCTCCCCGTCCCGGCAGGCGAGACGCGCCGATCGCGCGAATCGAGGTGGTGCTGGCCTGCCAATGCATGCGGCGCGTCTCTCTCTCTCTCTCTCTCTCTCTCTCTCTCTCTCTCTCTCTCTGTGTGTGTGTGTGTGTGTGTGGGGGGGGGGGGGGGGGGGGGGCCCCCCTTTCCCTTAGGGGGGCGCAAAAACTGGCAAAGAAAAAAACCCTTGGGCAGGGCTTGGAAAAGGGGCTAAAGGCCCTTGATGCACGCGCGAGCAGCCAGGCACACCATCGACGTCAGCCTCCCCCCTGCCGGTCTCGCTCATGCCGCCTCCGCCTCCTCGGCGACAGACGCGTCGGCGCCCACCCTCGCCAGCTCCTGGTTCGGGTGCGCCTCTTCCTCGGCCTCGAATCGAGAGAAGGCGAAGCGCGTCTCGTACGGCGTTGCCACCTTGTACATGGCCGCACTTCCTACAGCCACTTCGACGAGGGCTGGTCAATGCTGGGAGGGGGGGGGGTGGGGGGGGGTGGGGGGGGGGGGAGCCCTCGATGGCGCCCTCGGCCATGGCGCTCGTCTTGAAGCGGCCAGCGCGGCTGCCCAAGGGCGGGTACGCATCGCGCTTCCCCTCGCGCGGTGTTGTCGCGGAGAACGACTGGCCGACGATCCCTAAACGGAAGGTTCCTTGCAGGGTCTCCGGTCGGGCCCTCCTGCCTCCAGTCGCGTCGCGGAGCGTGGCCCGCGCCGTGCGGGAGGGAGCGGGCCGCCGCGTCGCCGGCCGCGTGGATGCTGATGTCAAGCTGGTGCTTTGGCCCGGACTTGCGCCACCCAACGGTGTTGGCCCCGATGGTGAAGGTCCAGCCTCGCACCTGAATGGAACGTTTGTGCAAGGTGCGGCCGTGAGACAACGTGGGCGATGAATGCGTGGGCGGGTGTGGTGATGGTGGCCACCTCAAACTTGGCGCTCGAGTAGTGCGGCTTGATGGAGAGCTCCTCGCAACGGCGGAGCGTGGTGCCGAGTCCAAAGGAGAAGGCGTGACCGCCGCAGGAGCCGGCGATGAAATCGGGGCCGGTGTTGTACTCGGTGAGCCGCGAGGCGATGAAGGAGATGTTGGCCCACTTGCGCTTGGCCCCGCCCACGCGCGCGACGAGGTGCGCTTCGGTGATGTAGGAGCCGTCGATGGTCGTGTCGCGCCACCAGGGCGGCGTGAAGGTGGCGTCCTCCGTCTTGATGTTGAGCGCAATGCCGGGCGCGGAGAAGAAGCAAACGATCGCGTCGTCCTCGCCGCGGTAGTCGGCCTGCCCGCCGTGAGCGAAATGGACGTGCGGGTCGCCGGCAGCGCCACCGCCCCCTTCTCCCTTCTTCGGCACGACGAACATCATGTCCTGACGCCAGCCAGACGACATCTTGAAAGACTGGCCGAATCCGCGCCACACCGCTCCATGCCAGCCTTCGCCAGATAGGCCAAACATGGTGAGGTTACACTTGGCGCCAGGCGAGGCGATCGCGTCGAGACGAACCCCGGCACCCGCGTTTCCGTAGGTGTCTGCCGCGGCACTTCCCGGCAGTGGAACCGCGGCCCCTCCGTCGCAGAGCAGATGCCAGCGCACGTCATCGGGGTAGACCTCTGCCGGACTCACCTGGACGGTGAACGCTTCCATGGGTGGTAGGGATGGGTGAGGCGGCGGCGACGGCGGTGATGGCGGCGGTGGAGGTGACGGAGTGGGCATCAGAGGCCGCGGTGGGGCTGGAGGCTGCGGTGAGGCAAACGGAGGCCAGGGCGGGTCGTAGTAATTTGCGTCCATCGAGAACGGAACTTGCAAAGGGTTGCCAACACCCCCTTCGCGAAGCGTAAAGGTGTGGCCCAGCCCACGCCACTCCGCACCGTTCCAACCATCCTGGTTTGTGCGGTCGGACAAACGGAGTACGCATGGTATGAATGGCCCAGGGCCGCTCGCACCACGGCCGTTGATATAGGAACCACCGTCCGGCGGTTCGCTGAATACGCAGGCACACGTCTCGCCGGTGATCCCTCGGCACGTTGATTGGGGAGACGTAGACGAGAACGGATCACCTTCCCTGCAGTACTCTGATGGGTCACCGCAGCAGGCACGTCTTGTGTAGTCGGGGAGCTCAGAGAAATTCGTTAGAGTTGCCCCACACAGGAGCGTCCACTTTTGGTCGCTTGCTTGATCACTACGTAATCCGTCGGTGACTTCGATTAAGAATGTCCACTCTGATCGGCCCGGCGCCCTTGGTGGAAACGGTGGCGACCGCGGCTGTGGTTGGATGGGTGGCGGCGACGGCGACGAAGGGGGAGGCAAGAACGGCCGCGGAGATCGCGCATGGCACTGTGGCGAGCTCCGCCGTTCAGTCGTGAGTCTCGAGAAGTTCTTCTCCTTGAGGTACACATTCTTCAGGAGTCCCGTGTCCTCATGCACCTGAGCCAGCAGGGTCAGGGTTAGGGTGAAGGTTCGGTGTAGGGTTGGGCTTAGTCAGTCTATATGGCGTGCCAGGAAGTGGCAGTGAAACACAAATTTCCCCCGAAAGGACCTGACTATGGGGGCCACGTTCGGTGACTCAGTTCCCTTCATCGGCAGCCCGGCGTCGAAACAAATCTTGATTGTGGCCTGGCCCCAAGGGGGGATCATGACTGTGTCGCGCCAGGTGTTGACCTGCCCGATTAGCCAGGGGTTTGTATAATCTGGCAGCATAAGGCCTGTACCGCCGTCGGTTCTCCCGAATTCAGTTTGAAAGTAGCCGAAGGTGAAGTTGTTGAACTGACTCTGGACGCCGAGGACGAGAAACGGGTTCACGTGCATGTGGAAAGGATGTGCAAAGGCGTTCGGAGATGCGACCACCCATATCTCGCAGTCGCCGCCAGACAGCGTCATGTCGATGTGATTGACGTCGTACGCCCGCGGCGCGTCGTGCTCAGCCGAGCCGGTGCCAAAGGACCCGACCGTGTAGAGTGGAAACGGGGCAGCCTCTTGATTGAAATTTGCGTCAAAGGTTATTGCGCGCCGCCTCGCCACCTTCCGGTCAGGATCGATTGACTGGCGAGCCGAGCACAGCGTGTGACCTGTCAAATCTCGGCCACGCGTAAAGTACGTTGGCGCATCCTCATCCTCTTCGCCGGTCACCTCAATCACCGCTAGCGCCACACATTCAGGACAACCCGAGATCATCATGTCGTCGTTCATGCTGCCGAGGTTGGGGTTCGCATTGGAGTCAAACGCGTTCGAGAAGCTCTGCAGGAGGTATCTTCCAGGGTAGGGGAACATTACGAGGAGATCCTCCCTCTGGCCCCCGCCCAAGCTCAGATAAGCCTGCAATGCCTGGCGCGTGTTTTGTGAGCTGTTCATCCTGGCCTTGAAATGTTGGAGGTCGGGTGAGTTGATCGCCGAGTCGGCAGTTGCGCCCGGCGTGAATGCGGTGAAGACGTTTTTGGAGGACGCGCCCTCGACATGGGAGAGGGTTGCTCCAAAGCTGGTCCATTCCCGATTCGACGAGCGAAATCGGGGCTGCGTGTAGCTGATGCCATCGCTGGCGATCTGGTGCCATGGCACATAGTCTCGGTAGTCACTCTGGAGCGTCGTGGAGGAGTCTGTTGCAACTCTCTTGATCATGAAGGTGCAAAGCTGCCAACCGGAGGGCACCACAGGGTTGGTCAGTCCGTGTGGCAAAAGGGCGGGCATCTAACAGTCTCTTCTCATCACCACACCTTGCTTGCGGAGATGCATGCAAGCCGCAGCAGAGTCAGTGCCTGCGTCCGCGCATGTAAGGTAGGCCTGAAATCGCCGTTGACAAGCCATGGATGAAGAATCCCGGTGTAGCGCACGTTGGGGTACCAGTCGGTCAAAATTACCGTCGCAGCATCTGGCGAGTCTTCTGCTGGAATCTTGGACATATCTCCATTGAGCTGGCTCGGGCCCCACGGGACAGATGCATAGCGCCAAAGAGTATCAGCGGCGAGGACGGGTAGCACGTCACTCTCATCGAAGGCGAGGCCTTCTTTGTCGGCCATGTGCTTCACGTCGTCGAGCAGAGACGAGGTGCCAGGCGTTTGGTGCTCGCCCACGCGAATCAGGCCATACATGCCCGCCCACGTGAGCATGGAGGATGTGCCGTGGCGGTGCACATGGTACAGGAACAGTCCTGGGCTCTGCGACTCTGCAACTGTCAGTCGGTAGCAGTAGCATTGTCTCGATCTGTTCATGATGTCGGGCTCGATTCCAATCCATGGCGCATCGGGATTGGTGGTCCCCATTGGGTGAAAGAGGTGTGGCTGAACCTCTAGGCCATGTGTATGGATGTTGAAGACGTTGAAGCCGTTCGTGTCTTGTCCCGGAGTATTTTGCTCGTTGAATTTCATCTCATCTGCCGTCGGGACCGCATCGCCCGTCATCACCGGCCTCCCCAGATCAGGCCCGGTGTACAACACGCTGCCAAAGCCCATGCCGTCAAGGGCGCTTCCGTTCGGGTGGGGCTTGTTCAGGAGCTGAATCCGCTTCCACGTTGCCTCGATGATGCCCTCGAACGAGGCGTTGAGTGCCGTGTCAGCATCGCCAAGTTCGTTCCGCACGAGGATGTTGATGGTCTGCCCCGGCAGCACTTCCAGCGCTGGCCCGGGCAGGCCTTCAGTTCCATCACCACCATACTTGGCGCTACCAAAGGGCGAGTTGCCACCGGGCATCGCCTCAAACGTGCGCGTGTGAAAATAGACGTCGCTGGTGCTGATGTGTCGGTCTGGGACATTTGCATCGGGATCTGTCGAGAACTGGATCTTCTTGGAGCCTGGCACCTTAATCTTGCGCACGACTGCCCTGATCCTGTAGTTGACGTCACCTCCACTGCACACGCTCTCCTCCAAGCAGCGGGCCCCGTCCACGTATCCGGCATCGTCCACGAACGAGTCGTCTTTCTCGAAGATGTGTTGGGCGTCTCGATGAGCGTCTTCCTGGAACGTCTCGCTGAACTCTCCCGGTTGGCTTTCGGGGAAGCTGTACGGAATGTGCGCCATCATGCAGGGTGATCGCTCTTGGTACACCCGGGGCATAAACGATCCCGCGATCTCCCCGGCAAACCTTTGCTTGCATGGGTACTCGGGCAAAGGGAAGCCAGGCTTGGCAGACCCCTCCCATTCCGTGCCTTCCCAGAAGGTGGGGTCGAGGTCCCAGTCGGAGGGGTACCAGTTAGACGGGCATTCCTGGCTGTACTCTGACGTGTTGGTGGCCTCGGCAGCGGCGCGCGCCGCCGCTGAGCTCAGGTATTTGGGAGCGCCGTGCCACCCGAGCGGCTTCCCCATCGGCCCCGTCCTCAGAGGCAGTGCCTGCAGGCGCCGAAGGTGCCTCAGCCGTTGCTTGTCGTCTGGCAGCAGCGGCAGCACCACGCCCGCGGCCAGCGCGGCCGACTTGGTCTGGTTCGTCAGGAGGTGGTGGAAGATGTTAATCGCCTCGTAGCACTTTGAATGCCGGGATTGCTCTTCGAGTATCGGTCGCAGGTGCAGGCTGGCATTGGTAATGACACTCCGCTCAAAGCGCCACTCGGCTCGAAACGCGGCGAGACTGCGTTGCCTCAGCATGCGTCTGTCGCGACGGGAGCGGTACAGCGCGTCCAGTTCGGGGTGTGCCGCGTCGATCAGTGCTGTCAGGACTGAATCAATGCCTTCGGTTCC
Source organism: Emiliania huxleyi CCMP1516 (assembly GCF_000372725.1). Classification (NCBI taxonomy): domain Eukaryota; phylum Haptophyta; order Isochrysidales; family Noelaerhabdaceae; genus Emiliania; species Emiliania huxleyi. The sequence continues at coordinate 180,015 of NW_005200291.1, read as the reverse complement.
AAAGTCAGAGCATGGGCGCAAGGAGGAGGCAGGCAAGTTTCTTCGCATCCAGGTGTTCAGGGTTGCGCTCACGAGGGTCGCGGCAGGAGCAAGCAATGGCGAGCCGGCAGCAGGCTTGGTGGCGCGTGCGCGCTCTAGATCGCCGGCGGGGATTGGGTGTGCGGGCGGCAGCCAAAGCTTGGCGCTCGGGCAGGGCGTTGTCGGCCGCCTGGCGTTGGCCGACGCACCACCCGCGCCCGGACTCGGCCAGGCGAGCGGGCCGAGGTGGAGAAGGAGGAATATCATCGCATCGAGGAGGGCAGCAAGAGCTCGGTCGTCCCCGTTGCGATGGCGAAGCAAACCGCGCGTCGCCTTTCCAATAAAATGTGTGTGTAAAATGTAGGAGATTGAGGTCGTATCTTGTGATTCCGTCCCCAACGCACCTTGGTCCGTGCCGCGTCCCGTTCTTATGTTTGCCCGTGGTCCCCTTCCCTTGGCGACATCTGCCCGACTCTCCGCCAGCCATGGTGAGAGAGTCATTTTTTTGAAAACTTCCTCTTCTTGATCTTCTTTCTATGAATCGTAAACCCGTACGTAACAGCCCTCCTCCGGGAATAGTAAGCTAAAAGTAAACAGAAAACCATCAACCGAAGGGGGGGGGGGGGAGCGAGATAGATCACCCGAGAGCAGCTGAGTCTGCCTCTCGTCCAGAGTATCGACCTCTGGCTTGTCAGCCGGTCACTTGATGACGACCATGAAGTACGCGATCGCCAACTCGCTGGCCTCTTCGCAAGGCCTCTCCTGACCGTGTCGAACTCATCGACGCGGGCTCTCTCGGCTACGGGACCGGCCCCAGCTTCGTTCGGCTGAGGGCTGACAAGCTGCCGAGCCCAAATCACTGTGAGAGTCGTGATTTCTTGTTGGTTTTCAAAAATCTCTCTCTCTCGGACAGGCTTAAAAAAAGAAAGAAAACAGACAATTCAAGGGAGGGATGGGAGGACGGCACGCCGCCCTCGAGACGCCGCCACCGCACAGGGATTTTAAGGAGAGGGGTGTGATGCGCTAGCCGTCGCCCAGGCTTTAAGAAAGAAAGAAAACAGACAACCCAAGGCGCAAGGGAGGGATGGGAGGACGGCACGCCGCCACCACACAGGGATTTTAAGGAGAGGAGTGTGGTGCTAGCCGTCGCCCACCCTAACCCTTGGAGCTTGGTCGTCTGCCTCTTTCTATCTCCCTTCGCAGTCCCTCGCCGATTCTCGCTGCAACCTTCATGCCACCTCGCGGTCGTCCCACTCTGGTCTCGTCGTTCTCCCTCCTGCCGCCTCTGTCGCGTCGCTCTCGTCTGCCTCGTCCTGCGACGCCGCCGCCGCCTGCCAATCCCTTGCTCTCGCGGCTTCTCCCACCTTTCGACGCAACTCTGCCCTCCTCGCGGCATATTTTGGCCCCTCGAGTTTATCAAGCTCTCCTCTCTCTTTCTCGCGCAAGCTGCGATCATTTGCCGCCGCCAAGTCATATCGTTGCTCAGGTCCACTTTCTCTTCGAACCCAAGGCTTTACCAGACCCCGCGCGCCCGAAATTCTCTTTATTCGTGGTGTACCTGAAAGGAAAAAAGAAAGAAAACAGACAACCCACCCTGTAAAAGAAAGAAAGAAAGAAAACAGACAACCCAAGGGAGGGATGGGAGAACGTGTTAGTGCCAGCCCGCGACAAGTTTTCTTGTAAATCTCTCGCGCAGCGCGCCTGACAATAAAGGCAGCAGAATGTCTCGACTCGCGCGAACTGGCAGGCAGTCGCCGCCTTAACACACCACCCACGCCGCCAGGGCTGCGCCGAGCCCGCCCACTGCACGCCGCTCGCCGTGGGAGCTGAGTGTGTCAGCGTGCCGCCGTCACGCTGAATGAAGGCTTGTCCTCTGTGCGCAGGCTCGCCCTCCAGGGGCCGGCGCGTGCGCGGCAGATCTGGGGTGCGGCGCCGCAGACGGAGCCCGACCTGACCATCCCGATGGAGCTGACGTGCTCGACGCCCGTGTTTGAGAGCCCGACGGCGACAAAGGCGCGCAATCCTCTCTCTGCGTCCGCTGGCAAGGCCTCCGCCAGCAGAGCGCGCGGCCCTCCGCTGCGCCGCAGGTGACGACGCTGAGCAACGGCTTGCGCGTCGCCTCGGCTGACATGACGATGCCCTCCACCTCGCTCGGTCTCTTCATCGACACCGGCTCGCAGTACGACGCCGTGCCAGGCACCTCACACATGCTGCAGCACATGGCCTTCAAGACGTCGGAAAACTTTTCGCACCTCAAGGTTGTGCGTGCGGCGGAGCTGATGGGCGCGCAGCTGAGCGCGGTGGCGGGGCGCGAGTCGATGGTGTACCAGGTCGACACCCTCAAGGAGTCGGTGCCTGAGGCGGTCGAGCTGCTGGCCGACACGGTGCTGCGCCCCAAGTTCCTGCCGTGGGAGGTGGAGGAGGAGAAGGTGGCGGTCAAGCTCGAGCTGGACGACATGGGCAACAACCCGCAGATGCTGCTGCAGGAGCTGTCTCACACCGCGGCGTACGGGGCCCAGTCGCCGCTCGGCACGCCGCTCGCCGGCGGCCGCTTCTTGCCGCACCTCTCGCCCGAGGTGCTGGGCAAGTTCGTGGCCGAGCAGTACGTGCCCTGCCGGATGGTGCTCTCCGCCGCGGGGTACGAGCACGAGGAGCTCGTCTCGCTCGCCGAGGCCTCCTTCGGCCACCTGCCGTCGGGCACGCCGCAGACGTCGCTCCCGTTTTCGTACGTCGGCGGCGAGGTGCGCGAGTCGGCGCAGCCGGCGGACGAGATGACGCACTTCTCGCTGGCCTTCCACGGGTGCGGCTGGAAGGCGGATGAGCTGGTCCCGCTCTGCGTCCTCAACACGATGATGGGCGGCGGCACCTCCTTCTCGGCGGGCGGCCCCGGCAAGGGCATGTACACGCGCCTCTTCACAAACATCCTCAACCAGCACGCCTTTGTGACGGCGGCGTCCGTCTTCAACTCGTTCTACAACGACACCGGCATCTTTGGCATCTACGGCGCCACCACGCCCGAGGCAATGGGCCAGCTCGTCGCCGTCATCTGCGACCAGGCCAACAAGATGGGCTCCGACATCTCTGCCGAGGAGCTCGGCCGCGCCAAGAACCAGCTCAAGTCGTCGCTGCTCATGAACCTCGAGTCACGGCCAATCCTGCTTGAGGACATCGGCCGCCAGCTCCTCACCTACGGCGCGCACACCCCGCCGCTCGAGCTCGTCGACCGCATCGACAAGGCGAGCCGGGACCCCCCGACACGCAAACCGCCACCGACTCGCCATCCCGCTTGCCCCCCCACTCCCCCCAAACTGCCACCACCACCTGGCTCGCGTTGAGGATGGTGACTCGGTGGAGAACACGGCCGCGAGCGGCTTCGGGTGACCACCCCGCCCACCCCGCCCAGGTGACCGCCGCCGACCTCGCAAACGTCACGAAAAAGATCACCTCCTCGCCGCCCTCCGTCGCCGTCTACGGCGACACGACCTCGGTCCCGCGGTACGACCTGATTGCGAAGCAGTTCAACTAGATCGTCGGTGTCGGCCAGACAGAGCGCGGGCCATCGCCACACCCAGGTCCCACAGAGAGAACTCCCCAGCAGGCTGTCCACCATATTCCTACGTGCATTTCGTATCGGAGGCGTCCGTGCTTGTGTGCAGACAGCGACAGCGTTCGCGCTCCTCTTAATTTAAGAATGCTGGTGCCAGTCGGCACTCTCCCCTCGCCGTTGTACGATGTCGATGCGGACACATCGCTAACTTGTGAATTCTCTCTCCACTCCCGCTGTCGCTGAGTCGCTCCACACAGGTCCACGTCGTCCAGCGGCACGCCCGGCAAGCGCTCATCGCATCGGCAAAACCCAAAACACCAAAAGAGCCGATCGGTGGGCAGAAAAGGTTAAAACCAAAAGAAAGAAAGCATGAACCACCCATGTTTATTGTCCATCTGCCTCCTGCGCAACATCCGTTGGGGTGGAATGCGCGGGGTTTTCCGTTTTCGGCGCGATGCCTCCGGCGCTCCGGCGGAGGCTCCGGCGAGATGGGAGCACGTCCACGACAGGGCGGCGCTGGGTTTTTTGGTCAGGTGTACCTGTGTTAGTGCCAGTGCGCGCCAGTCCCGAAAGAAAGAAAGACAGAAAACAGACAACCCAAGCGCCAAGGGAGGGATGGGAGGACGGCACGGGGCACGCCGCCACCACACAGGGATTTTAAGGAGAGAGTGTGGTGCTAGCCGTCGCCCACCCTAACCCTTGGTCGTCTGCCTCTTTCTATCTCCCTTCGCAGTCCCGTGCCTGCGCGTTCCTAATTCTTTTTTGTACGCTGAAGCTCACCCGCCGTGCCGCCGCCCCCCCGCCGCCGCAAGGTCGGCCAGCCTGCACTCAACGCTCGCCTCATATGATGCTACTGCTCGCCGCGTGTGGGCCGTGTGCAGCATCTGCCGTTGACACGCGCCTGCTCCATCGCTCACGGTTCATGCCGACTGCACGGTCCCGGAGCTGCGTCTTGCTCGCCGCTCGAGACGATCGTCCGGCGGTGGCGCAGCCGCCCCAGATGTGGCTCCTTTGTCTCACGGCCGGGCTGCAGTCCGCGTGCTTTGGCGTCATCGGCACGGCTCTCCCTCCTGCGCTGCGCTCCTCGGGCCTCTCGCCGCGTGAAGTGGCGCAGCTGTTGGGCCAGCTCGGCTCCGCCTCGGCTCTGGCGGAGGTGCTGCTCAGCGGCGGGTTCGGAAAGCTGGCGGACGCCATCGGCCGGAAGCCCATCCTGCTCGCGGCGCCGGCGATGACCGCCATCGCACGATCGACAGTCATCTGCTCGCCGACACTTCCGACGCTCATCGCCGCCCGGGTCGCCTCCACGCTCGCCGTGCCTGTGTATTGGCTCGCTTACCAGGCGTTGATGGCCGACTGCTTTGGGCACAACGCGACCCAGCTCGCCGTGGTTGGCAGCCGCATCCAGGCGGCGATGGGCCTCGGGTACGCCGTCTCGAGCCTCGTGGGCGGCCCTCTGGCGCAGCGCGACATCCGGTACGCTTACGCCTGCTCCTGCACGCTCGGCGCCGCCGTCCTCGGCTGCGTCGCCTTTGGCTTCCGCGAGACGCTCGCCGAAGCCCGCCGCGTCCGGTTCGCGTGGCGCGGGAGCTCCCCCCTCTCCTCGCTCGCCCTCTTCCGGCGGGGCCTGCTCAGCGCGAAGCTCAACCTCGTCGTCGTCTGCCAGTCGCTCACCAACGGGATGGGCGACCTGTGGCAGGTCCTCGCGCGCGAGCTGCGAGGCTGGGGCGCCGCCCAGTGCGGCCGGTACGCCGCCGCCGCCGGCTTCGCCTCGATGCTCGGCACCCTGCTCACCGGGCCGTCCATCCGGCGGCTCGGAGCGCGCGGACACACTGCGGCGAGCACGGGCGCGTCGGCGTGCGCATCGCTCCTGCTCGGCCGCGCAACCTCGGACCCGATCGCCTTTGGCGCCATCGTCCCGCTCGCGCTCGGCGCGGGCAAGGGGCAGGCGACGTCGGCGCGCATCACCAACCTGGGCGAGCGGCTTGGCGACCCGGAGCCCTCCGCTCAACGAGCCCTCCCCCCTGACTCTGCGCGGACTCTGCGGCTAGGCGAGGAGCTGGGCGTGCCGCAGGGGCAGCTCGCCGCCGAGCGCAACACGCTCAACGCCGTCATCAAGGTCATCGCGCCGTCGCTGTATGCTTGGCTGTTCGCGTTTGGCTCGGCGCGGGGCGTCCTTGGCTTGCCGTTCTACTCGACGGCGTTGCTGCTATGCGTGAGCGCCGCGGTTGCTCTCTCAATCCCCGAGGAAAGGTGGACAAACAGCTCGCCTCAGGGCGTCGCGCGCGAGGGTGGCCGCTAGTGAGGCGGCGCGTGTGAGCGTAGTCATTTTACTATTCGTTTACACAACAAGATGGCCCGAGAGCGCTCTCTTGGTGGCTCCAGCTCAGGTCAGAGGGCCCAGCGACTTGTCGATTGGGTGTAAACGGGCATCCCCGAGTGTCTTCAAACCAAATAGGGTGTGAATAGAGCTGTCTTGATGGTCCTGAGGACGAAGACACCTCAAACTTTGATGAAGCCGCGAGTTTAAATAGTTTTCATTAGCTGTGAATAGTTTATGCGCCCGCCGCAGCCCGCCTGTTTCACCTGGGTTTCGCGCCACGGGCCACGAGAGCCCTGGTAGAGCCCAGCTGGCATGTTCAATCGTCCGGGTGGTGGGCTGTTTGCACGCAGACGTCTCGTCGCCGTGGCCGACGCATGGCTGGTCCGACGTGTGGAGGAGTTTGACCTCAGCCAGGCCGTCGGTGTCGGCGGGCTGACGGCAGCCGCCGGAATCGCGATTCGCTCTGCCAGCTGCCAGCAGCCTCGTGTCGCCGCTCGTTGGCGCAGCAGCAGCGATTGGCCTTTGCGCCGTGGCTCGACGGCGTCACCGCCCATCCGACCTGCGCAGCTCCTGCAGCTCCTGCTGTCAGTCTTCTGCTCTCACGCACCTCACTCGCCGCGCGCGGATTGTGCGCCGCGCCAAGCAGGACACGTGCTCATGCAAACAATGCGAGAACTTGGTTGCGCCGCTTAGTGGCGGCGCTGCTTTAGAGGAAGCGGCAGCGTGGGAGGCAAAGCAGATGGAGGCGGCGCGGCATGCCAAGGAGCTGCTGCTGGCGGAGGTTGAGCGGCTAAGTGCAGCAAGGGCCGAGGGCAAGAAGGGCAAGAAGAAGAAGAAGAATGTGGACGTGGGCGATACGGGCGCCGCTAGGCTCAACGAGGAGATGCTGTGCAGTTAGAGAGCTCGTAGCGAGCTCGATTTTGATGAGAATTTGATGAGAAATATCTCAATTTTGAGCAAAAAACGCCAAAAAAATCGGCGCCTGCGGCGGGCCAGCCTCCGGCGGCGCCTGCGGCGGGCCGCTGGGGCCTCCGCCCCAGACCCCGTTTACACCCGAGCTATGCCCCACGACCTGAGCCGGAGCCGGTGTGGGCACTGGCTTGTGCCTAGAACTTGTGCGTGCGCGTTATGCGTGTTGTGGGGGCGGCTCTCTGTGTGTGTCTCGCCGTACAGCCCGCGCGGCGGCCGTGTGTGTCTCGAAGTCTCGAGTCTCGTAAATCTGTCCGAGATCCCGAGTGCGCCCGGCAACGCCCGCCCCCCAAAGTTGCAAAATTTCTCCATCGGCAAAACTTGACGTCTTGTGGAAGAGTCATAAGAGTCTTGCTCTTGGGGGTCTTGGAGAATGTCATTTGTGTTCGTAATTTCGTTCTCGTTCGGACCATCGATACAAAGACGATACTCTCTCCTCTCCCTCCGCAACCACCTCCCCGGTGTCACCAATAGCAATGCTGACCCTTCCGCCTTCGCGTTGTGTGCTGTGTCGCGCCCAACGGCAACGCGCCCCCGGGCTCCGTTGGGCCGCGGCAACCATGGTGCCCATATCCGCCAACCCTCCCCCAGCCGAGCGCCATGTAGTCCCTCTTACATGAGCTGCGAGGCTGGCGCCTGGGCGGCGTCCTGCAGGAGCGGCGCGAGCCGATGCTCGAGCCTGTTCATCTTGACGAGGGCGGCGATCGCCACCGCCAAGCTGGCCACGGTCACCGCCATCATCACCGGGAGACCCGTGCCACCAGCGCCGTTCCGGGCCGCGCGACTCTCCTGGCTGAGGAAGAAGGGCCAGCCGCCGCCGCCCTCAGTCTCGCAAGCAGCGACCGCCGAGCAGATATCGGACGGCATCTCCTCTACGACTTCGACCTCCTCGTCGACCAGGAACTCCGCCGCGCGCTTTGCCGCAGTACCCATCGTCTCCGCGTGGAGCGCCCAAGTGGCCATCGACAAGCACTGCCTCTCGGTGCGCAACTCGACCACATAGCCCGGAAACGTCGGGGGGTAAGTCCTTTGGCAGGTCGGCACCTATATGGCAACTTCAAGAAGCTTCACGGAAGTATGATATCCGCCGGGCACATCCCGTCGCACGCGAGCGCCTCAGAGTGACCCGTGTCCGCTTGCTCTTCCTGACTGGCCCACTTGGCCATCTTGTCGCAGCCACTCTTCGTGTGAAAGTAGATTGCGAACCCCTTGGCCGGCGGCTTCCCTGCAACGCCCTCCGTTGCAGTCAGCTCGCACACCGGCGCAGGGCCCGCCTGCCCCACACTCCCGCCCGCCGCCACAACACTCGCGACCTCGGCATCGTGGGCCCACTCCGCCATTGCGGTGCACTGGCCCTCTCTGGGAAACAGCAGCTCGTAGTACCGGCTCCCCGTCTTTGCCAGGCTCTCCTGGCACATCTCGTGCGGATTCAAGTCGCGCTCGGCCGCAGCGTACAGATCGGCTGTGATGTCGAGCGTGGCTACCTCGTGAGCCACATTCATCTTCGCCAGTGTACGGGCGACGGCCGCCTCCGAAGCCTTGGACTTCTCCATCGACTCGTCCAGGATCTCCGCGCCGATAGCCCATCGCGACATCTCCATGCACTGGTTTTTGGTATTGAACTCAATTATGTACCTGGTACGGCCGGGTGATGAACCGTCAAGGGTAGCAGAAGGGGAGGGGCACCCGTGCAAGGAGAGACGTGTCGAGAGAAAGCAAGGCGGCAACCTCACCCAGGGTACTTCAGGAATTTATCCTTGACTCCGGCGCTGGCGCCGCCAACTCGCTCGCATCGGGGCTTCACCGACTCACCCGTCGCCTCCATCTCCGCATGTTGCGCCCACTTCGCCATCGCGTCGCACTGATACTTGGAGTGGAAGTAGATGAGGAAGCCTATGTGATTGATATGAAGGCAAGAGTCAGAGGCGTACTCACAGTGCATGTTCTGCAGCACGAATAGGTGAGGAAGCCTGTCTTGCCCGTCTGTTCCTGGTGGCTCAACTCACACGTTGGCGCAATGCTCGCCTCAGAGCCGACCTGCTCCTTCTCCGCCGTGTGCGCCCACGTGCTCATTGCAGTGCACTGCCCCTCGTTGGAAAACATAATCTCGTAGTAGCGGCGGCCAGACTCTTTTGTCTCCTGGCACATTTCGTGCGGATCCAGATCGCGCGCAGCCACGAAGAGACCCTCCGTCACCGGATCCAGGGGCTCGCTGCCGAACCCCAACATCTCCATGAAGCCTTTCTCGGCGGGCACTGGCGCCTCGCCGACCGAGGAGGCGACCGCCGCGGCCACAATCGACGCGGCGAGGCTGGCTCTCATTGCAGGCTTGGACGGACGTTTCGGCCGGCGTCAATTTGACCATCACATGTGCATGTTTTAGCAATCCCCCTCATCATTCTCGGCCGTCGGCTTTGCGCTCCTCCTTGTCGGCAAACGAAATCTCTCGCGTTTTCACTTTAAGAATACAAGTTGTAGTGCGTCGAGCTTCGTTGAATTCGTCGAGAACCGGCGTCGCTGACATGTGACAAGGTTCCAAGGACGCACGAGCTCGAGGCAGTGTCTCTGTCACCAGAGACCAGAGAGTGTCTGTCTCTGTCCGTTCTCGCTTCACCTCTCACGACTGTGATCCGCGTGATGCGTGCATGCGACCTTGGCCCGGGTTGCGTTTTATTGCCGGCGGTGAACAACAACATAGCGAAATACGCACAAAAAGTACGCCCACCTTTTTTTAGTAGAGCCTCTGTGCGGTCTGAACCAAGGATCAAGGGAAAGTCCCAACGCAAGTCCCATCACCCCCCCCCCCCCCCTTCATGCCGCTCGTAAGAGACCAACCGCGCACACCCCACCTCACCGGCATCTTCGTCTCGTACGTCGCGCTCACAAAACTAGAAGGGGCAGGTGTTGAAGCAACAGAGTAGCCCTCGCAGCAGCCAATCGGGCAGAACCACGCAGCCGGCGCCGCCTGGATGGTAAAGGAGGGGGGGGGGGGGGTCGGGCAGGAAAAAAAGGGAAAAAGGGAAAAAGGGAAAAAGCGGAAAAAGGGAAAAAGGGAAAAAGGGAGAAAGGGAGAGAGGGAAAAAGGGAAAAAGGGAGGGAGGGAGGGAGAGAGGGAGGGAGGGAGGGAGGGAGAGAGGGAGGGAGAGGGAGGGAGAGAGGTGGGAGGAGGACTGCACACCGACGCGGCGGCTGGGTCGGAGATAGCGATCGCACTCTCGGACGGCGAGAGCGGCCCGTACTCGAACGAGGTGTACGAGAGGCCGTGGCCGAACGGGAAGACGGGCTGCACGCCTTGCGTGAGGAAGTGGCGGTAGCCGACATGCAGTCCCTCGCGGTAGACGAGTCGGCGTGGGTTCGAGGCGAAGTGCGCGTGCGACGCGCAATCCTCGGCCGCGGCGGGGAAGGTTTCGGCGAGCTTGCCTGCTCAGACCTCGAGTCGTGAAGGAGGCGCGGCCCTCGGCAGGGTCGAGGGCGAGGCGCGAGGCTCGCCGGACGGGCACGCCGCGCCGAAGAGCAGGTCGGCGAGGGCGAGGGCGCCTGCCTGGCCCGAGAGGTAGGTCTCGAGCACCTGCTCGCACCGCACGGCGTGTGAAGGGGGCGCGGCGCACCCCCCGCCGCCGGACGGACGCGCGGCTCGCGCGCCGCCGGCACGCCGCCAAGCCACGGCATCAGCACCGGCGACCCATTGGAGAGCACGACGACGCAGCGCGGCTGGGCGGCTGCCACCGCGGCGATGAGGCGGTCCATCTGCTCGGGGAGGCGCATGTGGCTCCGGTCGAACCCCTCCGACTCGAACTCGTCCGGCAAGCCTGTTCACACCCCACGGCCGTGAAGAGGCGCCGTCCACCGCCCCTCCGCCTCCATCCTCCGCCTCTCTGCAGGCGCGCCGGCGAGGATGATCGCCGCGTCCGCGCCGCTCGCCGCCGCCACCGCCTCGTCGATGAGCGCGTCGTCGAGCGCCGCGTGCCCCGGCTCGTACCCCGCCGCGTACACCAGCGCGCCTACGGCTCCCGCCCGGGCACCCGTCTGCACGCCCAGCCCCCGGTGAGGAGGCGCTGCAGGCGCGCGGCCGGAGGGGCGCGCCGCCACCGCCCTCGACGGCGGCTCGGAGCGCGTCGAGCGGTCGGTCGAGAGTGTGCGAGTTGACCTTCGAGGAGCCCGAGCCCTGGTACCGCGGCGCCGTCGCGAACCCGCCGATGAGCGCCACCCGCCCGCTGCCCGCCCCGAGCGGCAGCAGCTGCCCGTCGTTCTTGAGCAAGACCGCCGACTCGGCGGCGGCGCGGCGCGCGAGCGCGTGGTGGCGCGCGTGCATCTCCTTGCCCTCCTCCTTGGAGGCGTGCGCCGCCTTGGCCGCGTCGCTCTTCAGGTACAGCGACACCACCCGCGCCGCCGCGCGGTCCAGCACGCCCTCCTCCAGCGCGCCCGACCGCACGGCCGCCGCTATCCGCGCGTCGTTGACGCCGGCCGACGAGGGCATCTCGAGGTCGATGCCGGCGAGGAGGCCCTTGACGCGGTTGGCGATCGCGCCCCAGTCCGTGAGGAGGAGCCCCTCGAAGCCCCACTCGCCCCGCAGCAGCGTGTTGTTCAGCCAGTCGTGCTCCGAGCATTGCTGGCCGTTGAGCCTGTTGTAGGCGCACATGACTGTCCACGGCTGCGAGCGCGTGACGGCCGCCTCAAAGGCGGGCAGATAGATCTCCCGCAGCGTGCGCTCGTCGACCTGCGTGTCGATCGTCATGCGGTTGGCCTCCTGGTTGTTGGCCGCAAAGTGCTTGATCGACGTGCCCACCCCCTGACTCTGCACGCCCTTGACAAAACTCGCCGCAAACTCGCCCGCGAGCAGCGGGTCCTCGGAAAAGTACTCGAAGTTCCGGCCGCAGAGCGGGTGGCGCTTGATGTTGACGCCCGGGCCGAGCAGCACGCTCACGCCCAGCGCGAGGCACTCGCGCCCGAGCGCCTCGCCCACCAGCATTGCCAGCGTCGGGTCCCACGAGGATGCGAGCGTGCAAGCGCACGGGAAGCACGTCGCTGGCGCCGAGCCGTCCAGCCCGAGGTGTGAGGAGCCGAGGTCGCGACGCACGCCGTGCGGGCCATCCGAGACGTTGGGGCCCGTCAGCCCGAGCCGCTTGATCGACTGCAGGTTCCAGAAGGAGGCGCCGGAGCAGAGCGAGGCCTTCTCGCGCAGTGTCAGCTTGGAGACGAGCGCCTCGGCCGCCTCCGCCGTGGCGCCATTCACAAGCCCAACCAGCTCAGCGTCCGGCTTGTCGCTCGTGCGAGCCATAAAGGCCGATTTCCGGAAAAGAATTAGAAGTGGACTCTTTCTCACAGCAGACAGGCTCGACACAGGTGCAAACTGGCGCGTGCTACATGTAGTACTATCACAGGCACACCGGAAAAGAATTTTCGCCTCTGGGTCGTGAGGTGCTGTGTGTTTTCTTTTACTTTTGGGACAGTCGCTCCTTTTAGAGCGACTCACCAAGTGTGAAGCGACTCTAGCGTCTAGGAGGTCGAGCACTCGCACCTACCGCACCTCCCGGCGACATAGTGCCCGTGGCAGGCGCCCGGCGGCGCGAACGCGAGTACAGTGGTGGCAAAATTGGAACTGGCGTGGTGGAAGCAGCGCGAGTGGGCAAGCATCACCTGCGGGCACGAGGCGATACGGGGTCCGGACGGGGTGGAGGAGGGGTGGTCTGGGCCCGGATCTCGACTCTCGGCTGCATCTCGCGCCATCTCGACGAAGATGTCCTGCACGCTCTCGCGCGTGAAGTTGTGCTGGAACACCGGGTTGACCTATGGCGGCGGTGGCACACTCGTCCCGAGCATGCCCCTGCTCTACGCGACCTTGCCGGATCGTCGGCGACCATGCAATCCGCGCACCCCTGCGCCCGGAAGCGGCCAGCGAGCGCCGGCGGAAGCACCAGCCCGCCGCCGCCGCTCCGTCTCAGCGCCACCTCTTCGCCGCCGCTCCCGCCTCCGCCGCCGCCGCCGCGCTTGCCTGCGAGGATCGCCGCCTTGAGCCGCGCGTTGTCGGTCGCGACGAAGACGGGAGAGCTGCCGGCGGAGGCGAGGCATCGCATCACGCTGACGGCGCCGTCAACGGTCATGCGCCTGTCGGTGGTGGGCACGGTGCCGGGCCGAAAGGCGGTGCCAGCGGCGCCGTCGCCTGGGCGGGGGAGGGGAGGGGTGGATGCGGGGCGCGACGGGCCCTCGAGTCGGCCGGGTCTCGGCGACGAATGCCCAGCCTCGAACAGTCAACCTCGGCCACATCTCCCGGCCGCATCTCCCGGCCGCATCTCTCGGCCACATCTGGGTCGTCCCGCACCGAGGCGGAGGTGGACGCCCTCGAAGGGCGAGTCACCAAAGAGCTCCCTCCGCCGCGCCTCCACCGCCGCCGCGAGCCAGGCCGACGGAGCGAAGAGCGCGCGCAGCAGGCAGCCGAGGGTCGGGGCTGCGGAGCTGCCCTGCCCGGGAGGGAAAACGGGCCGCGGCGGCGGCCGGCGGCGGGGCGGGCCGGCCGTGCCATCGCCTCCCTTTTCGGCGGGGAGGGTGGCGTTGAGCCCGACTGCGCTCATCCACGGAGTGTTGCCAACCACGCGCACCCACCGGGCGGAGGGCATCGCGTCGGCGCTCATCGGCCTGCGGGGCGCGAGGAGGAGCCGCCGATCGCTCAGCCCGCTGCGCCTCCTCCTAGCTCCGCCGCTCTCTCGGGTGCCCCTCGAGCGTGCGTCTCGCCGCCCGGAGTGGGGGCGGGAGTGGCCTCGCGGGCGTCTCTGGAGACTCACCCGCCCCACCGGTGGACCTTCAGCCCGTCCAGCGCCGCCGCCTGAGGCTCGCAAAGCACGGGGCGTGTGCGGGCGGGTGCACGCGGAAGGCGATCTCGATCCGTCTCACTACAGCGGATCGGGCGCCTCTGCACGCGTGATCCGCCAGTCGATGGCCGTGCCTCCTCTTCGGCCGGCTCCTCGGCCGGCAGGAGCGCTGCTAGCCCCGAGCAGCGGCGGCGGCGAGAAGAAGAGAGAGAGGTCGTGCGGCGAGGCCCAGTCGACGAGCAGCACGCGGCGGTGGTGCGCGGCGGTCCGCAGCAGGTATGCAATCAGCCGGAAGCGGTCGCCTGCCAGGGGCCGTGCTCTCGCTCTCGCTCTTCGCTCTCGCTCTCGCTCTCTCTCTCTCTCTCTCGCTCTCTCTCTCTCTCTCTCTCTCTCTCTCTCTCTCTCTCTCTCTCCCTCTCCCTCCCTCCCTCCCTCCCTCCCTCCCTCCCTCCAGCGCACCAAAGCCGAGGCAGTGCGAGTTGGTTTGTGGCATCACCGGCCGGCAGGTGTAGACAAGGTAGGAGGAGTCGGGTCGGTGGCGATGCTCGGCGTGGAACGCAGCGTACTCGAGCAGCCATGGCGCGCACGAGGCGTTGACGGGAGTTTGACTGCGACGGCCTGTGCCTCGCCGGTGCACGGATTCATCGACTCTCTGGACTTTGTCGGTGAAACCCGCGGCGAGCCAGGCCGGCGGTAAAGGCTGGGCCTGCATTCCCGGCCGGCGGGCGCTGGAGAAAAGAGAATTCCCTGATCCTCGCTGACAGAGAGACAGAGAGAAAATCCCTCCCTTGGGTTGTCTGTTTTCTTTCTTTCTTTCTTACAGAGAGAAAACCAATGAAATAAAGTGCCAAATGAGGGATGGGAGACGATCCCCCCCTTGCAGAACGAAAAAGGTCGCTCCTCATCGCTGCGTCTTCTCGTATACGTATTACTCGAGTATCGTCGAGTAGTTGCGTGGGGGGGCGGTACGTATTCTCGTATCACTAGCTAGCTAGTGTCGTGTCCACTAGCTCCGAGTAGAGGGTGCGTTCTGCTGCTAGGGGAAACCCGGAGCGCGGTACTATCCCTCGGAGAACCGTGTTATGGCCCTGCGACCGCGCACCCCCCATGGCTAGGGCTCTCCTTGCCCGCAACCCGATGCCGACGCGTCTGGCCAACTGGGTGCGCTTCTTAGCTCCCCAGTCCTGGGCGTGAGGATACCGACCGCACTCCAAGTGCTCCAAGTGCTCATCGCAAACCCTGTCAGCAGAATCCTCCTCCGGGAAGGTACGTAAGAGCTACATACACTGAAAAACGAACGAGCAGGGACAGACAGAACCCCCCAGAGCAAGGATCTTTTGGAAGGACGATCAGGGGCTCAGGGGCACAAACAAGGGATCGAGAGTGGGGCTCGAGGAGTGGGGAGCGCATCGCGACACGGGGAGGAGGAACTGGGGCGCTGGGCAGGGTTCACCCACACGACACTCTCAGGAGGGTCCCCGCAGGGAGAGAGAGTTCTCACTCGCATAGGGCAGGCAGGTTCTCCCGGCGGCACGGGGGGCGCACTGCCCCCCGTCGGGGGTAAGGCTCATTAAAAATATGGAATATATTTGTCCAATACTTAGAGGAGCAATCAATCTCCAATATATTGTCAATACTTAGAGGGGCTGGGGGCTGGGCTGGTCAAGGGGGGGTCACCATATCGATGTATCCAGCGATGAGACGTCCATCCCGAGCTTGCGGACGCCCTAAAATCGCCCAAAATGGGCCTAAATCGCTGAAAAATCGCTTAGATCGCATCAAAATGCTTTTGAACTCCCGAGTCTGTCGATTTCAGCCACTATCTAGGCAATGTTTTGGACAAATGTCGATATTTTATGCTTTTGGAGGTGAAAATCAGCGATCAATACCTCAATATATTGTCAATACTTAGAGGGAAGTCTGTCAATACTCAATATCAATACTTAGAGGGGCGAGAATCAATCTTTTTAATGAGCCTTAGTCGGGGGGCAGAGCGCTGAGGGAGGGTGTAGTCTGTAGAGGATGTAGAGTGAGAGCGCTGTAAAGTAGAGCTGTAGAGCTGTAGAGCGCTCTGGAGCGCTGTAGAGCTCTAGAGCTGTAGAGCTCTACATCCGGCGCGGGACGAACTGCGTGCGTTGTAGAGGTAGAGCGCGATTTTGCTGTAGAGTTTGTTGTAGAGGCTCTACAGCCAAACCGCGGGAAGGCAGTGAGAGGTCGAGCCGCACTAATGGGGTGTCTCCGAGCTTACTGGAGCTCTGGTGGACGGCCCTGACTATCCCTGACACACAGAGAGTCACTCTGACGGCACACAACACCCTATAACTGCGTCATGACCAGCCTGCCATGCGTCGCCGCGGTGCCGCATTCGTCGCAGTGCTTCTTTAGCAGGCGGTGGACTGTCGGCTGCGAGGGCGGTCGCATTTGCGCGAGGCGAGGCGAGCATTGCTGCGCGTTGCATGCGCCATGGCTCGCGCCAGCGCGTGCGGGAGCTCCTGGCTGAGCGTTGAGTCCAGGCGAGTTGCGCTGGCCCGCGATCGCTGCGCCGAGCCGAGCTGACGCGCCGAGGCGCCGGCCAGTCGCAGCCGTGACGCGTGAGGCATGCCACAGCAGCACCGTGCAGCAGAGGCACCTGCCACTCATTGGGCGGGTAGACAGAAGGCCAGGGCAGCACGCACCGGCAAGTGCAACGCGCCTCATGTCGGAGAGCGACCGCGTGCCTCGTTCGCCGCTTATGATGTAGAGTTTGTTGTAGAGATTTCATGTCGTGTACGAAGCGCCGATGGCACGACCACCGCCCTGCAACGCAGACCGGGCAAGGAGGGGCCTGCTCGCGTTCCGCGGAACAGGAGATCTTTCCCCCTCCCCCGGCCTGAGCAGAAGAAAGAAAGAAAACAGACAACCCAAGGGAGGGCCGGCCTGAGCAGCTAAGCTGTACCGGAAGTGTGATTTCTTCTTCCCTCGCATAGGAAGTGAGGGGGAGGGCGCATCGCCGCGCGGAGAGGGCTGGGCACAGGGCACCGGGGATCTCTCTCGCATAGGATACACACTCGGCGGCACGAGGGCAGGGCTGGGCGTCCTATTTGTGCTCCCCCCCGGACCCCTAGCTCTCGGGCACTATCCATCTGACCACTCATCTGGGGGGCTTGGCGAGCGGCCGCGCTGCGGGGCAGGGCTAGCGAGAATCCAAGGGAGGCATGGGAGGACGGCACGCCGCCACCACACAGGGATTTTAATGCTAACCTGGGTGGGTATCCGCTCATCGATAGGTCAGAGCTAGGTGGGCCGCCACTCATTCCCGAGCATGGGGGGCGAGAGCACCAGCCTAAATAAATAAATAAATACAACGGACACGCCAAACGAGGGGTGGGAGAAGGACAGGGTCCCCACCTGCACGAGCAGGATCTTGTAGGACGATCAGGGACACAGGGGAACGGGAGCGGGGAGCGCATCGCGACACGGAGGGGGGCTGGGCAGGGGGTTCACCCTAAAAAAAGAAAGAAAGAAAACAGACAACCCAAGGGAGGGATGGGAGGACGGCACGCCGCCACCACACAGGGATTTTAAGGAGAGGAGTGTGATGCGCTAGCCGTCGCCCACCCTAGGGAGTCTGCCTCTTCCTATCTCTTTTCGCAGTCTCTCGCCGATTCTCGCTGCAACCTTCATGCCACCTCGCGGCCGTCCCACTCTCGTCGTTCTCTCCCTTGTCACTTCCACCCTACAACCTGCCGACATCAATATTCTTTTCGCTATCGCCGAAGTACTGCTCGCCGAGAGCCGAACAAGAGATGCTCGCCAGGCGAACCCTTTCCCCTGCCCCCCTCTCTACGATAACGGGAGCCGCGCGCGGCGGCGCTGCCGCGGCCGCCCCGCACTTGCTACTCTCCCCCCCCCCCGCTCCCCCGCCCCTTCCCCGTTCTTGCTTTGTGCTTCCCCCCGGCTTCGGCCTCTCACCGTCTGCCTGTGCCTTTGCGACTACGGCGCGTGCGCCACGGCCGACGCCTCCACCCCCTCCCACCCCGCCCTCCCCCGCCCTCCCCTCGCAGGACATCCGCGGTTGCCAAGCTCGGCCAGCGCGCCGCCGCGCGCGGGATGGGCGGTGGCATGGGCGGCGGCGGGCACGCCAACAACCCGTGCTTCACGTTCCAGGCCGACTGGGCCAAGAACAAGTGGAAGGGCTACACCTTCGCCATTAGCGTCTGGACGCTCGGCACCGTCATCCCCTACTATTGCTGCTGGTTTGCGCAACGCAAGGCTGGCGTCGAGTGGGTGTGAGGTGGGAGGGTGCCGCGCGCCGCTGCGCGCGCGGAGCGGCAGGCGGCGGCGGCTGCCCCGCAGGCGATCGCCGCCCTCACGGCCGCGTGTGTGTTGTCTTCGGCTCAGAAGGAGTGCGCAGCGGCGAGACCGGCCTCTACCCCCCCCCCCCACCCCCCCTCTCCGGTGGCGGGTGAGACACTGTGCTGTCGCCTCCCGGCTCCCGCTGCGTGCCTGTGACTAGTGCGCGCCTCCTGTGCTTGCCGCAACAATTCTTCCAAATACACAAGCGCCGCGAGGGACGCGGAAACCGTGTGCAAACACTTCAGATGATATTATGTGAGATTACACAACAGATAACAGAAAAACATCAGGGCTTTGAAACACACGCCGCACACAGGCACAGCCAGGGACCCAGACGCAGAGGGACGTCAAAGCGAGAGGCCCGCCCCGACGCCCGAGCAGATACGACTTTTACGAGTCTCGGAGTGTCGCGAGAGCCACGAGACCGGCCGTCTGCGTCTTCGGAGCGTCGAGGCTCGCCTCGAGGGCGGCGTTTGTGACAGAGTGGTTTCTGGTACTAGCCTGGGGTAGCTCGTAGTATGGTTGGAGGGCGACAGTGGTCGGTTGAGGTGGTGGGGCGGGTTAGCGCCGAAGCCACAGGCAGCTCAGCAGCAGGGAGGGCCCTGGAAGGGGGCTTTGTGCCCTGCCGCGTCATGTCGCGCGGTGGCTGCGTGGCGCTGACTCCCGGCCGAGCGGCGGCGCGTGGGGGCCGGTGCGGGGGGCTGGTGCAGGGGGCTGGCGCGTGAGCGGGTGCGGGCGGCGGCGGCGGCGCAAACGCGCGCACTGCGCGCGCTCCGCACACCGTGCGCCCTCCCCGCCACACCGCCCTCGTGCGCCCTGGCCCCGCCTTGCGGGAGGGGCCGCCGGCCGGGGGGAGGGGCGCGTGCCGGCGTGTGGCACGCGCCTACGAGGATCAGCTGAAGAAAGAGACGCCCGCCTGGAGCCGCGGGCGCTTGCTCTTAGTATACTACCAGCCATTCTTGTGTCGTCAATGTGCGTGCGTGCGTGCGTGCGCGTGTGCGTGCGTGCGTGCGTGCTTGCGTGCGTGCGTGCGTGCGTGCTTGCGTGCGTGCTTGCGTGCGTGCGTGAGCGCGAGCGGGGCGAGGGCGGTGCGGCGCCTTGCGCCGGAACTCGTCCGGTGTCCGCCGGTAGTAGAGCTGCTCCAGGGCGGGGGACTGCTCCTCGTACGGGGCGCTGAACAGCTCCTGAGAAGGGGGGAGGGGAGGGGGGGGGGTGACGGGTGCGCCAGCAGCGTGCCTCGTGCCGCCCCCCCGGTCCGCGGGCTGCGCCTCCAGCTGGTGGACGACCGACTGGTCGCCTGCAGCGGGCGGTGCGGTCGAGGTGCAGTCTCGAGTGGCGCGGCTCCCGAGCTCTGTGGGGGGGCGGAGGGCGCTGCCTCGCTCCGCCGCCTCGTACGCCTTGACGAGCATCCACTCGCGCGGGATGTACCTGTTCACGGCTCGAGGTGTGAAGGAGGCGCGGCTCGCCCCCCGCCCCCCCCTCCCGTCCCCTCCCGGCAGGCGGCGCGCTTCGGCGAGGCGCGTCGCATCTCCGCCTGCCTCTCGGAGGCGGGGCGACCTGCCCACAGGGAGAAGTGTGGAGGTGTGAGCAGACTGCTCGCAGCGGCACCGCAGGCTCAGTGGGCGCGGGGAAGTCCTCGGGGCGAGAGCTCCTCTCGGCTTCCTCCCGGCCTCCTCTCCGCCGTCCTCTCAGCCCCTCTCGGCTGCTCTCCTCTCAGCTCCTCTCGGCTGCTCTCCTCTCAGCTCCTCTCGGCTGCTCTCCTCTCAGCTCCTCTCGGCTGCTCTGCTCTCAGCTCCTCTCGGCTGCTCTCCTCTCAGCTCCTCTCGGCTGCTCTCCTCTCAGCTCCTCTCGGCTGCTCTCCTCTCAGCTCCTCTCGGCTGCTCTCCTCTCAGCTCCTCTCGGCTGCTCTCCTCTCAGCTCCTCTCGGCTGCTCTCCTCTCAGCTCCTCTCGGCTGCTCTCCTCTCAGCTCCTCTCGGCTGCTCTCCTCTCAGCTCCTCTCGGCTGCTCTCCTCTCAGCTCCTCTCGGCTGCTCTCCTCTCAGCTCCTCTCGGCTGCTCTCCTCTCAGCTCCTCTCGGCTTGCTCTCCTCTCAGCTCCTCTCGGCTGCTCTCCTCTCAGCTCCTCTCGGCTGCTCTCCTCTCAGCTCCTCTCGGCTGCTCTCCTCTCAGCTCCTCTCGGCTTGCTCTCGGGCGTGCCGCACCCTCCGCGGCGATGCGCGAGGCGTACGCCTTCAGCCACGCCGCCCACTCGCCCTCGCGCTCGGCCATCGCCTCGGCCTCGTAGCAAGCGGGCGCGAGCACAGCTTGCGCGGCGGCGGGCTGCCCGCCGGCGGCGGCGGCGAGGGCGGCGTCCGAGAGGTGGGAGAGCTGCCTCCAGAAGAGAGTGTAGTCGAGCTGGCTCCGCTCCATCAGCAGCTTGAGCGGCGCGAGCAGCTCCTCGGCGGCGGCCTGCCAGTCGTGGCGTGATTGCGTCACGGACGTGTCACAAGCGCGCGCGAGCGAGCGGCTCGGCGGCGGCTGGCCTGGTCCCAAGTAGCCAGGCCGAGCTTGGCGGCGTGCATGGCGCCCAACTCCGCGCGCAGCAGCTGCGGGTACTCGTCCTCCACCACCGCCTGGACGGGGGGGGAGAGGACACCTCGGCCGCATCTCCCGGCCGCATCTCGGCCGCATCTCTCGGCCGCATCTCTCGGCCGCATCTCGCCCCCCGCCTGCAGCTGCGACACCGCCGCCTCGTCGAGTCGCATCCCGCCTACGGGACACGTTGCGGGCACGTCGGGCGGGACACGTCCGCAGCGCTGCGGCGCCGCCGAGGCCCCGCCCCGCCGTTGCCATCGTCGCCTTGCGAGAGCAGCGGCAGCAGCGCGCGCGCGAGGGTCATCACGTTGACCTAGTTTGATTAATTAATACTTAAATGAATTAATCAATTAAAGCGCGCGAGGGTCAGCACGGTGACCTAGTTTGAGTCAGATCCGGCCAATCCAACCGGGCAGCGCGGGCTGCGCGCTCGGAGCGGGTCCGTCCCAGCCTCGCCATCTCGGCTGCATCTCGGCTGGTATCTCGGCGGCAGTTCTCGGCTCTTTGCCGCGACCTGCGCTGCGACGGGCTGTCGCTCGAACCCGAACTTTCGCTCTGCGTCCGAGGTGAAGGGCGACCAGAGCGGCTCGTACTGCTCGACGAAGCCAAAGGGGCCGTAGTCCTGCCGCGTGCCACACGCAGCGTCAGGGCGTGGGCGCAGTGCCGCGCACTGCACTCCGGGCCTCGCAGGGAAGAGGAGGGCGGCGAGTACGGGTGAGTCGCCCCGTGAGCATGGGCAGCGCTGCAGGCGAGTGCGGCCGGGTGCGGGCCCCCTCGGGTGCTTGCCGGAGGGGCGGAGGGCGTGCGTTGTGCATCTAGAGGCTGCGGTGCCATCGTCCGGCCAGAGAGGAGCATGTTGTCCGAGTTCATGTTCCCTACCGGCCGAGGGGCAGCCGAGGTGCAGCCGAGGCGCGGCCGGGGTGACGCGTCCTCCTCCGCTGCTGCGTGCTGCCCTGCACGTACCCCACCCTCAGCCAGCCCGCCGTCAGCGCCGCCTGCCGCGCCGCAAAGGCGCGCACCACGCCGACGACCCGCTGCGGCAGCGGCGCCGCGCCGTCCACCTCGGCCGCAAACTCCCTCCGCACTGCGGCGTCGAAGAGCTGCAGCAGCATGCGGCGCGCCTCCGCCGCCGTCGGCTCGGGGTCGTGCTCTCCGCCCCGGTCGGCGGGGCGGGAGGCGCGGCGGGAGTGGAGCTCGAGGTGGCCTGGGGAGGGGCATCGGGAGAGGTGCGGGAGAGGCGCGGGGAGGGGGAAGGGAGGGGCGTGGGAGAGGGAGGGGGGGAGCCGGGCGGGCGAGAGGAGCGGCCCGAGGGGAGTGTCTCGGCTCACCCACGCGAAGGAAGGAGGGGGCGGCGCGGCAGGTGATCGCGCAGCGCTCGGTGACCAGCGTGTCGGGCGGGTGGTCCCTGCCGCCGCGGTCGCCCTCCTTGTACCACATCCTGCGCACACGCTGCGTCGACGAGGCGACCAGCGAGAGGGCGCGCCTGCGGGAGGGGGAGGGGCTAGGGCTCTCTCTCCGGCCAGCTGGTGGCGGGGAGGGAGAGCGGGTTGCTCGTGCACTGGCCGGTGCGAGGACGCGGCGGATGCAGCCGAGCACGCGTCGCCCTCGCGGCGGGGAGCGGGTGTGTGTTCTCGCTCGCGCATCTAGACTGGACGCGCGTCGTCGGGATGCCGAGGTGGTGCATCGCCTACCCGCACGACCGACCGGCTCGGAGCTTGGGAAGCGCGGGGAGGCGGCGGTGTGTGCGCGAGTGTGCCCGTGCCTGCGCGTGTGTGCCCGTGAGTGTGTGGGCAAGTGTGTGTGTGTGTGTGTGTTGTGTCTGTCTGTCTGTCTCTCTCTCTCTCTCTCTCTCTCGCCTCGGAGACGAGGTACTCGCGCACGCTCGAGCGAAGCACGGCGCGACCGTCGCCGCCGCGCGAGAAGGGGGTCGTGCCTGCACCCTTGAGCTGCAGCTCCCACCGCGACCCGCCGCCGCACTCGACCTCGCCCAGCGACACCGCGCGGCCGTCGCCGTACCCGTTGCCGCGCCCAAACGGGTCGGGCGCCCAGATCGGGCTGCCGAAGACGGAGACGGCGTAGGGGGTGGCGATCGCACGGAGGGTCGCGTCGCGTAGGTCACCGGAGAAGAGCCGCACGAACCCATCCTCCTTGGCCTCCTCGGCACTCAGCCCGAGCTCACCGCACATGCTGGCGCTCGCTGCGACGAGGTACGGCTGCGGAAGCGGGTCGGGCTGGCACTCGACATAATGGCCGAAGCTCTCGCGCGACTCCTGGTTCGGGTACAGCGCCTCATTCTGCGGGTCCGCCATCAGCTCGCGCTTGGCACTGGAGTCCATGCGCCTCAGCATATCAGGCAGCGTGCCGGAGGCCACCGCGGCGCCACTGGCAGCCATGCGGCCGCCCAAGCGGCACATGCGATGCCCAGGCTTCCGCAGCGCAGCAACAGCTAGCAGAAAGGTCGCTATGGTTGGCAGCTCGTTGCCGTGTCGAACGCAGCCGAAGCGATCGGAAGTGGCCTGAGAAAGAGAAATCGGCGAGGCATGCGTTTTCTCGGCGGTGGTGTGAACCCGACCGCTCAAGGCTCACCTCGAACTTATTACTCAACATCGGAAACCCTGACAACAGCAGTAGTCATGAAGTCTTCCACCTTCGGGTATGTTGTGAGAGCCACATACACTGAAAACACCCCGGGTCCCTCACTCTGCAAAGGGCGGCGCCGGCGGCAGGCCGAGCAGGCGCACGATAGTGCGCAAGGCCGCCTGCGTCTCGAGCACCTCCTTCTTCGCCTCGAGTAGGTTCTCCTCGATCTGCTCCACCTGCGAACCGCGCCACGGCGGGGGTGACGGGGCGCGTCCACCACCCCGAGGACGGGCTCCTCCCTCCCGCCCCCGGCACACACCGAGCCGTTCGGGTTCTCGCTCCCC
This sequence comes from Emiliania huxleyi CCMP1516, assembly GCF_000372725.1. Lineage (NCBI taxonomy): Eukaryota > Haptophyta > Isochrysidales > Noelaerhabdaceae > Emiliania > Emiliania huxleyi. Next base: position 156,523 of record NW_005200291.1, on the reverse strand, counting down.
GACCACGACGAGGTGTACGCCATCGTGGAGGACATCTGCTGCTCGCGAATGTACACGTCCACCGCCGAGCTGTACTCCTCCTGCTGCTCCGGAGCGACAAGCGACGCCGCCCGGATCATCAGCTTGTCCGCCTTGAAAAGCGGATCGAGCGTCGACGACGCGCCAATGTAGCGCTGCACGATGAGTGGCGATTTTGAGCACTTTTGGTCGCCGATCGTTCGCGCCACCTGCTTTGCCTCGGTCGCGTCCTGCACACCGTTGCACACCGTCGTCAGCCGGTCCCAGTCGCGCAGCAGGTAGTCGACGCGGGCGAGGCCGGCGGAGAGCCGCGAGAGCTCCGTCGAGGTCGGCGAGGTGGAGGCGGCGGCGAGCGCCGGAGAAGGCGAGAGCAGCAGCGGCGGCGCCGCAGCCGTGAGCAGCAGCGCGAGGAGAGGCGCGGCGACAGCGTTGTCGAGTTTGGGAGGCGCGGGCAGACGCATGCGTGAATGTGTCTCTGCGGTCTCGTACCGACGAGTCGACCAGCTGGAAGCTTCTGTGGTAGCAAAAAGAAAAGCGGCGCGTATTTCTCGTCCAAAACAACTGGTGGTGGGGGCGTGCCGTCCTCCCATCCCTCCCTTGGGTCCTCTTTTTCTTTCTTTCTTCCAAAACAACTGCGCGGGCTTCTCACTGCCCCGGCGCCCACGCCTCGACCTTCTTGGGCAGCAGCTGGTCCGACAGGTCCTCTGTGTCCTAGGCAGCCGTCTTCGCCCTTAATATTTGGATTTTCTTGGCCACGGCCACGATTACCCGTCACTCGCTCAGTCGGAAGCTTCGAAAGTGACCAAAGAGAAAGGCTGCCTGCCTGCCTGCGGGGGGACCGTGTTGCGTGACAACTGTCGCTGTGCGATTTCGGACCCAAGCTTGTGATGCAAGGCCCGTTTTTCTTCTCATTTGCCGCCGCTTCTGCCGCCGAGTGACGGACAATGGCTACGCCCGTGTTCGTCGCTGTCGACACGCCCGACCTTGAGGCGGCCACGAGCATGGTCGGCTCTCTCCAGATGCCCGGGCTCGGCGTGAAGCTCGGCCTCGAGTTCTTCTGCGCCCACGGCGCCGCCGGCGTCCGCTCCGTCGTCGAGGCGGCGGGCTCCGCGCCGCTCTTCCTCGACCTCAAGTTCCACGACATTCCGAACACGGTCGCCGGCGCGGTGCGCGCGACGGTCGGCCTCGGCGCCGCGCTGCTCAACGTCCACGCCGGTGGCGGTCCAGAGATGATGCGCGCCGCGGCGGCGGCGGCGGCAGAGGAGGCGGAGCGGCTGGGAGTGCCGCGGCCGGCGATGCTGGCGGTGACAGTGCTGACGAGCCTGGACGACGCGGACCTGGTGGCGGTCGGGCAGGCGCCGCCCGTGCGAGAGCAGGTCGTCCGGCTCGCCAAGCTCGCCAAAGAGTGCGCTTGCCGCCTCCCGCGCCCGCTCCCCTCCCGTCCTCGCCGCCCCGCCTGCCGCCGCCGCCCGCCCAGCGGACCGGACCCCGCCCCGCCCTCCTCTCCCACAGATGCGGCATGGATGGCGTCGTCTGCTCCGCCGCGGAGATCAGCGCCATCCGGGAGGCGAGCGTCCCGCCCCGCCCCGCCTCACCCCGCCTCCACCCGGCCCCGCCTCGCCTCACCCATCCGCACCCGGCCCCGTCTCGCCCGCCAAGAGACCTAGCCGCGTGTGCTCGCATCCGCTAGCGCCCCCCGCGCGAGCCCACGCCACAAGCGCGCGCGTAGGCGTGCGGGCCCACCTTTCAGCTCGTCGTGCCCGGCATCCGGCCGGCGGGCGCCGCAGTCGGCGACCAAAAGCGCGCCCTTGCACACGCCGGGGCGTTGGCCCGCCGAGCACACGCCCCAGACGTGCCGCCCCTGCGTCCCGTAGGCGCGTCATGACGCCCGCCCAGGCGATGGCCGCCGGTGCCACGTCGCTCGTCGTCGGAAGGCCTATCACGCGCGCAGACGAGCCGAGGGTTGCGGCGGAGGCGGTCGTGGCGGAGGCGCGCGGCGCCGCGCCGCCGGCCTGAATCGCTCTCGATCCCCGCACCCCGCATCCCGCCCCCTCGCCTTTCGTTGCTGGCTGCGGGGAGGCAGGAGTTAGTCATACTCACACACATCGCATTGTTATGTACACCGCATCGAGACGACGTCGGCACGTCGCGCTCGTCGGTCGCGGGGTGTGGTGAGTGGTTCGGTTGCCGGGACCGCACGAACGCACGTCTAGCGTCGGTCCTTCCATACTTGCAACTCGTCCGCGCAGTCTCCGTCGCTCTTTTGTCTTTTACGTACGTTCACTCCTTCACAACACACACAGGAGAGGACACAGCAAGAGCATCAGCAAGTGGCATCTCAGCAAATCAGCTCACTCATCGGTGCGGACGGTGCACAAGAGTTTCAGCACATTTCGTCAGGAGCCGCGAGGCGCGAGACCGAGTCCGACTCCACGAGAGGGAACAAGCCGTAATGCAAGGACTACCTCGTATAACCGAACGACCGACCACACGCACTCGCACACCACACACGGGGACGGGGGGCGCGCGGCCGGCGGGACCGCCGCGGGAGCGCGGGCGGGGGGGGTCGACCGCGCACCGGCGCTCTAAGTGGCGCTCTCCCGTACTCCCGAGCGGTCACGCAGGCCCCCAGTCTCCGGAACGCAACCACTCCGCTCTCCGGACTCCGCGCCCCCCGCCGGGGACCCCGCCGGCCGTGTCTCCTCCCACCAAAGTACGTTGACATGAGACAGTGACTCACTCGTTCAGTGACATGAAAGTTGAGCTCTCTCTTTGCACATACATACAAAAAATGCCGAATCGCTCTTACACTTTCCTCACAACTCCAGCAATCACGTTGGTTCTCTCAGGGTAAGCCTGGACCCGAATGACAGACCGCTCGCCAAATACCTTGTCAACGATCACTTTGTCGATGTCCTCAATGTGCTCGTAGAAACCGAAGCGCCCGCCTGGCTTCAGGACGCGCTGGATCTCAGAGACGACGATCTCCTCCCAATTCGGCACGGGAACATCGAGCTCGCTCCCCTGGCACAGAAACATGGAGCTCACCACCACGTCAAACGACCCGTCGGGAAACTTGAGCTTGGTCGCGTCGCCCTGCTCAAAGCGCAGACTATAGCCGTGCTCAGCTGCGTAGGTTGTGGCGGCGCTATAGTCCGTTCGGTCTGGCCGAACGAGATCCACTGCGACTACCTCATTGCCGGCCGGGAACAGCCCCTTGAACACGCCGCTCAAGCTGCCGGCTCCAACCCAAAGGACGCGGAGCGCTCCATCGCCCTTCTGAGCCACCTCGTACGTCTCCTTCTCGCTTGGTTTGACTTGGCTGACGGTGTACGCCGACGCGCAGGCGGCCGATCCAACGCTACTGTACACGCCGGTGGCCCACACAGCACCGCGGAGCAATAGCCTACGCGACACTGGGTTGCCGTCCAGGGCAGCTGCCGGAGCTGCCGCGACGCTGCCTGTGTGCCGCACGCTGGCCACGGCGATGGCGCGCGCATGGGCGAACACGTGCGCCTCAGCGACGGAGGTAAGAAGCAAGCAGACCGAGAAACGCAGGGCGGGCGCCGGCATGTACACACACATCGGCGGTGGCTTCACGCAGCTTTTTTTTTCGCGACGTCTCTCAAGGAGAGAGAGAGAGAGAGAGAGAGAGAGAGAGAGGTTGCGAGAGACAGGGAGCGGCGTCACAAATATGCTGCGGTGAGAGATCAGCAAAATCAGATGCAACGATCAGGGGGAGGTGGAGGATCGGGTCAGCGATGAGGAGGGGGGTAGGTCGAGTACGAGGTCGAGAGGATCGAGGTCGAGTACGAGGACTGGGGGGGGGAGGGGGCTCGACTCGGTGACGGAGGACTGTGGGCCATCGCGGGGACGGGTCCGTCCGGAGGGCGAACCCGATAGATCCGGATGGCTTCACACCGGTGGGTGGCACCGAGGCGTCGTGGGGACGCTCTTCTGTTCAGTCGACGCTCGTCGTCCACTGAGAACTCAGTGGTTGTCACCACTTTGTATTCTTTAATATTAACCTTGCGAACTCGTCCCCCCCGGCAGGGCTATGCAACTGTGACCAGTGTGTGCTGTCTACGCCTGAACCAGGTGTCAAATCTGCCGATGCGTGACCTGTGCGTGGGCTGCTCTGTGAGGGGTCCAGGCGTAGTCCGACGGGTAGGGGGTCTGTGCCCGGGCGGTGTCCGGTGCGGAGTCTCTCTCTGATCCTGCCTGGGATGTTGGGTGCGAGGTGTGGCGGCTTCGATCCCAAGGGGGGGAGCTGATCCCACTCGGTAACCAACTCTCAGGGGCAGTAGGTGGGCGAGCTTCAAGCGCGCTCATCTCGATCGTCAAGGCGTCGCTACGCGCGGTCTTCCGCGGGGGGAGCTTCGTCGACGGGTGCGGGACCGCGGCGCAGACAGTGCTGCGGCGATGCCTCCGGCTGCTGCGGAGAGTGGCTTGCTGCTCGCTGCGATGGCGAAGAACTCGTCTCGTCACACGCCAAGGGCTTATGCTCTGTCGAGACGTGAGGCGTGTGGGCCCAGGAGGGGAGGGCGCATGCGTAACGACGCTGCTAGAGATGCCTTTCGGGGCCCAGAGATAAAACTTCTGATGCCATGCGTGACCTAGTAGTGTCCCCAGCTATGGGCGTGTCCACGTTGGAGCCAGGTGTGGTGTGGACGCGAGAATAGCTCCGCCGTTCATGGAGGCAACCGATGCGAGTCGACTGGTGTGTGTCGTCGTGGTTTCGTATCAAGAATTCTCTCTCTCGTCTCTCAAGGTAGTCGAGGGGAAATCCTTTAGCCGCGTTGGGTAGCGAGGATTGGTGTGTGACCGTGTTTTCTGACGGCCGACCGTCAGTGCACGGAGTTGCCCCTTCTCCGACTGCCCCGGCTAGTTTCCGAGGTCGCGCGGGGCTGACCCCTGCGTCCCCCGAGACCTAGCGCGGGTGGGTTGAAGGGGGCTCGCTGCAAGGAAGGGCTGTGTAAGAAGCCGATGTAATCCGCCCCACTCCTCCCCATCGGGCCGCATTTAAGCGGCCACGCGCACGCCTCGCAGTGGTCGCAGGTTCGTTCTCGCGCCTCCAATAAGCTGCCCTTGCCCCTGCCCCTGCCCCTGCCCCTGCCGCCCCTGCCCCTGCCCCTGCCCCTGCCCCTGCCCCTGCCCCTGCCCCTGCCCCTGCCCCTGCCCCTGCCCCTGCCCCTGCCCCTGCTGCTGCTGCTGCTGCTGCTGCTGCTCCTGTCTTTTTTGTTTTATTTTTTACGAAACCATTCGTAACGGCCATATTGTCGGCGCCAAACACTCACACACATATATATATGCCAGCCCTCCCGGACATCGGCTTCGGCGCGCCCACCCTGCGCCCGTCCGCAAGTGTGCCGCTTATCCCCACACCAGCTGGTGGCCGCCGGCGCGTCCGCAACCACCAGGCTTGCCAGACCGACGAGTCTGCTCTGCCCCAGCTGCGAGAGCTCCAGTCTCAGCTGGACGAGTCACGAGAAATGCTGAGCAGGTGCAGCAGCTCTTGCTCCGGTCGCCCTGGTATCACATACCAAGCGTGCCTCTTGCAGCGAACTACAGCCATGTGCTTCTTACAATGACCGCTGGACTCCCACTCACCGCCGCTGGCCTACGGCTGTACCACAGGCTGATGCACGCGCTGCGGAGCACAGAGGCGCGAATTCACCGCGACGTGCAGCACGAGTACGAGCTGCGGCTGCGTAACCAGTCACGACGCGCCGGTGAGAAGGCGTCCTTTTTGCAGAAGCGAGCGGAGCACAGGGTCGCGGCTGTCCGCGCCGCCGCGCGATCTCAGCAGGCATTGGCCAGATAGCCCTCGCCACTCCCGGACGCGTCTCATGCGGCGGCGCGCTACAGGTGGCTGCCCTCAATACCTGGCAGAGTGATCACGCGGCTGCGCTGGAGTCGGCGTTGCGTGAGCGAGATGAGCAGGCGCGACGCGCGAACAACGCCATCGCGGAGCTGCAGGAGGGGCAGCGGGCACAAATGTTGCTGCGAGAGGAGAACGCGCGGCTGGCGAATGCAGCCAAGGCGAGCCGCGGCGTGACAGCTAAGCTCGAGGCTGCACTCAAAGCGCAGGAGCAGACCATTGCCAGCCTCAGGACGCAGATTCGGGCAGAAGTGTGAGTGCTTTTTGGATTTATAGCGGAATAGAGTATGTGTGGAGTTTTACAAAAACAGCTCTCTCTACAGCTTACAGCAGCAGGCTCGACACAGGCGCGGACTGGCACCTGCTAGTACTAACACAGGCACGGGTCTCAACCGTCAACCAGATGGTTGAGGGGGGGCCTCAACCCTCAACCCCTCAACCACCCCTATGGGCAGATTGATTGATTGACTCTCTCGGTTTTTCTCTCTCGGGTACGTACTTTTAGCTTACTGGGAGAAAAGGGAGAGGGGACTGTGTTCTCTAGGCCCCTAAGGGCCCTACGCTCTCTCTCTCTCTCTCTCTCTCTCTCTCTCTCTCTCTCTCTCTCTCTCTGGTATGTTCGTATAAAGAGCTACAACTACATAACACTGGAAAAAGGAGGTCCCCCCCAAATTACGAAGAAATTCGGCAGCCAGATGAATATTGCCTAATGGACCCTTATGAACCCCCTCATACTAGCCCATGACGCCTCGCACCTCTAGCTTCGATATCGGCGCCATGTTCGACGCCGCTACCGCACGCCGAGGTGGTACGGGCGCGAACCACACGTTGAAGGAGCTGGGCTTTTGCGGCGCCTCGGGGTGGCAATGGCCATCCGCGTCGATCGAGGCGCACTCCTTGCTTGGCAGCCGGTAATGGTCGCCGGCATCGTCCACCACCTATCGTAAAATCACATATCGCATCGCTCTAGTAATAATGACGACTGAAGGGCTCTTGCTGGACGTCGGCGACCTTCTGCAGCCAACGGGTCGAATAGACTGCGGATGCCTTGGCGCAGCCGCACAATAGGTCATGCGCATCTGCCGAGGCCGTGTTGCCGTCTTGGAAGGTGACCAACAAGTCCATCCACAGCTTCTCCCACCTTGACATCGCCTCTGCACCGGCTGCCAGCGCCAGCTCCGTCAGAGTCGCGCTCACCTGCCGAGCGCGTGACCGCAACGCTCAGCCTCCGGCACGGCAACCTTACCTCGGCTGAATCTCGGCGTACCGCGCTCGGATCACCCGCTGCCCATTGACGGCGCGCTTTTTTGTCCGCCGACTCGACCTTCGGCGCGGCCCACGACTCGAACGCCTCACGCGCGCATTCGACAACGGCCGAAGCGCGTTCATAGTCCTGTGACGATGGGGATGAGCGTGTCAACAACATGACCGTCCCCGGTCCACTCAGCCCTTCCGCACTTGATAGACGAGCCGCGCGACGGCAGAGTTGACCCAAAAGGCCGAGCCCCATGAGAACGTGAGCACCGAGCCGGGAAGGTCGAGCGCGGCGCGGCAGGCGAGCCGCGCAGAGCAGTTGCCGTCGTCGTACGCGCGGTGCACTGCTGTCGCGCCGCCAAACAGGGGCACCTTGGGCGCCCACGCGTGATCGTCGCTCCCCCACCACAGTAGTGCCCGCACGGGCGGCGGCACCTCCGCGCCTGCAATCAGAAACACGACAAGGTTGAAGTGGCCTGGCAGCCACAGCTGACGGGACAAGCGCGCCTCGGATGGTGGCCACAAAGTGCCATGCCGTGTACTGCGTGCCGATGACGCGCTCGTTGACGTAGGTTGCGCCGCCCACCTTGTAGCTCAGGCCGTTTGCGCGGTAGGGATTTCCTTCCGCACCGGCGCCCACTAGTTGGACGGACGGAGAGGTTAGTGTGCACCCGGGCGATGGCGTGTGGTGGCGACCAGCGGGGGCACGCCGTCGAGACTCGGATCGAGCTCGGAGCCCTCGTACTTTGACGAGAGGAGCGCGTGCACGTCCGCGCGGCGAAGCTTCCGCCTGGGTCGGACAAAGAGCGGCATGCGACGCGTCAGGTTGAAGCCGCGGGCGTACGGGAGGTAGTACTCAGCGTCAAAGTCGGCGGGGTCGGCGAGCTCGCGAAAGATGTACCTACGTGCAGTATCACAACGCATCTCCGCAGTCATCATCTGCCTCGTGTCATGTCATGGCATCATCTCACCAAACCCGCGCGTCGCAGAAGCGCGCGCCCGTCGGCGTGACAGGATCATACACATCCGAGAAGCTGAAGGTGGGGTCGCTGGTGGACCCGTTCCACAGTCCGCGCGCGACGGCAAAAATGAGGACGTCGGGGGCCATCATGCAGGAGTCTGGGTCGTCGCACGGCAGGAACTGCGTGATGCGAGCCTGGTTTGCGTTAGCAGTGAAATAGCCGTCTGGCACACGCAGCGCCACCCAGACGAGACCCTTACCGTGCCTGCCCTTGCCAATCAGCTCCATATACCAGGCCTCAATGCCGTCCGAGATGGAAAAGCCTTCCATGGTGGAGGCGTAGCCTACCGTGTGGAATGGAAGCGTGGTGGGACGTGCGTTATCGAGGCGCGGCATGTTGCGCCGTCATCTCGCCGTGGGCCTCGCATAGCGCCACGATCGTCCGCACCGCCTCGCGTGCCGTCTTTGCGCGTTGGAGCGTCACCATTATGAGCGAGCCGTAGTCGAGCAGGTCCTCGCTGCCGCCCGCCAGGCGCGCAATGCCGCCATGCGTCGTCTCTGCGATTACGAGGCCGTGCTCATTGGCGTGCGACATGACGTTGTGCGTGACGTTCGGCTCCGGGATCTGCCCGCTCAGCGCGCCAGTCTCAAAGTGATAGATGCGGCGCATCGCCCCAGGGCCGTGCTTCTGTGCTGGAAAGTGTGTGACTGCGCCTAAGCGCTTTGCCGAGTCATCATTTGCACCGATGAGAACGTTGCCGTCCTCTGAAGCGGCCGGCGACACGAGGATGTTGGAGCAGGCAGTCACGGGGGACAGGATCACCGCACAGAGAGTAAAGAGGGCGATGAGTTTCATCCTCTTGCTGCATTGCTGCATTCCACGTGCCGTCTTGGGCGTCGTCGGGCCAATCGGGCCGTTGTTGATGACGGCGGCGGCGGCGGTACGTTTCCGGTCCCCGCGGGAAGCCCCGCGCATACAACGTGTGACACAACGTCTGTGTCACACACGCACAGACGCGCACATACATCATGCTCGGGCACCCCCCACAGTTGGCGGGTGAGGGTCGTAAGAATTTTACAACAACAGCGTCTTGCCGAACCACGTCCTCCACTTTTGTCCTACAGTGGGTTGCGGGCATTAAGAAAACAGGATTCCGCGGCACGCCGCCGTTTCTATGCCTTTCCACAGCCCTCATCCACCCCACGCCGTGGTTTCTTAGCTCCGGCCGGCACTCAAGCCAGAGCCGGCCCGACCGAAGGAAGGAGTTTTACTCGAGTAGGTGAGAGGAAAGCTGCGGTCCGCGAGGGCGATGCCAGAGTCTGCCGCCGAGTCGGCTCTCTGGATGTGACGGGAAGACGCACACACGCCTCCATCCACTCCACTCAGAACACCGCAGACTTGAAAAGTGACAAGTGCGCGCGCCGCAGGCGAAGACTAATTTTGAGCTGCAGCTGGGGCTCCCGTTCACACTCGTATCTGGCCTTTTCTCGGGGCCGCGCCTGCGGCGCGCCGTGGTTTCTTAGATTTTTGCGGAAATCGCTTGGTAGGGTTTCTTAATGCCACGTTTTCTTAATGCCTGCAACCCACTGTACACCTTTGCGGGCAACATTCCTCTCACTTCCCCCTCCTCCCCACCCCAGCTGCCCCTGGGGTTCCAACTTTTTCCGGGGTATGGTACGGTAGTGTCACGCAACCCACCTCGAGACCAATACCTGTTGACAGACCTGCTTGGGGATATGGTAGGGCCAGTCTTGGGCGGTCAGGACCCCCCCCCCCCCCTTGGGCCGTGACGCTACCATACCGGTAGGGAAAAAAACCTCGTTCAAGCTGTCAATTTGTGGACGTTTGCCCGCAAGCTTCGCCGTTCGGCCTTGTCAGCTCGCGACTGTGACTGTGAGCTGTGAGGGTCGCCCGCAGGCTCGCAGCTGTGCGTAGAACGGAGGATGCCTCTTATTCTCCCGAAGCCGCTCAAGGAGTGGTCGGGCGACGAGATCCGTGGCATCCTCAAAATCTTTCGCGATTTTGATGCCGACAAGGACGGCCAGATTGATGAGAAAGAGGTGGAGCACCTTGCGGAGGCTATGGGTGTCGACTTGAATGTAGATGATGGCGACAAGTACACCAAGGACGGCAAGATCGACCCGATGGAATTCTTCGCATTCTATTCCGGCTGCTCGCCGGCAGAGGCGTCTATCGCATTTGTCGATCACGCACAGCAGTTCGACGCGCTAAAGGGGAAAGGCTCGCTGCAAGAGTACACTGACCAGGAGATCAAGGACATCATGGCCATTTTCAAACAGTTTGACAAAGATGGGGACGGCACCATCGGCGAGAGCGAGCTGCAAGCCCTTGCGAAGACGCTGATGGTCGATTTAGACATGGCCGAGGCCGACCAGCTCGTCAAGGACGGCGTGGTCTCGCGTGCGGAGTTTTTCAAGTTCTACACCGGCTGTTCAGACGAGGAGGCGCAAAAGGTGTTTCAGCGAGCATCGTTCGGCGCCGCGGCTTAGCTCACAGCCGTGCGGGGACATAGTTCTGTTTCATCCGCTCCCGAGAGATTTCCCGTCGTGATGGAGCAGTATACGTGCACGACGTGTGAGTTGTGCTCCATGACAGAGCTCGTTGGACTGTCGTATCGGCCCCCTTATCAATGAGAGGAAGAAAGCGACGCCAAGCGCCTTTTTGTCGTCACACGCGCCCGCGCCCCGGCCCCCGCCCCGCGCACCGCGAACACATCGCATCACCCTTCCGCCCCCCCGCCCCCGCTCCGCCCCCTCCGCCCGCCCGCCCGCCCGCCCGCCCGCCCGCCCGCCCAACTGCAGCGCAAAGGGACAAGAAATCGGAAGCCTCCATCAAGCCAAAGGTCCCTTTCGCGCTTTGGCTGGTCATGCACTACTACCTAGTCCTGGTGGCCGGCCTCGTCCCACTCACGCCAAACTCTCGAACCCGCGGCTTCTCCGCGCCCCTCCGCGGCGGTCGCGCCACGCTCGCCGTATCTCCCTCCCCAGTCTCGTCCCGGCTGCCGAGTGAGCGCGCCCAACCCGGCAAGGTGAATGTCGAGCCCATGTCCATGTTAAGACACATCAGCTAACATCAGCTGGAGATCTACCGCGTAGCTAGCTCCAGAACGATCACTCCGCACGCCGCAGCGAGTAACGACACGCCGCACACCACCCACACATGCTCACACACCCTCGCTTGCACGCCACTCCTGTGCCCACTCCCGACTCGCTCCTGCGCGCAGCGTCGCGAAGCCGAGCCGCCAGAGGGGAAGCTGGTGCCCGACTCGTGGCTGGACAACTGGTATCCGGTCATGTTTACCGCCGACGTGCCCGCCGACAGCCCGGTTGCCGCGCAGGTCTTCGAGAGGCCACTCGTGCTCTACAGGGATGAAGAGGGGTCTGCTCTCCTCCTCCTCCGCTCCCTCCGAATCGCTCTCCTACTCCCCGCTCTCCTCGCCGCTTCTCCTCCGCTCCGAATCGCTCTCCTCCGCTCCCCTCCGCCGCTTCTCCTCACCGCCTGCCGGGCGTGCGCCGCAGGCTCCAGTGCCTCGCCGACACGTGCCCGCACCGGCTGGCGCCGCTCTCCGAGGGTCGTCTCGCGGTGGACGCCTCGGGCAAGACGCGGCTCGAGTGCTCCTACCACGGCTGGCAGTTTGCAGGCTGCGGCAAGTGCACCAAGCTGCCGCAGCTCGAGGGCACCAAGCCCATCCTGCCGCTGTACGGCGCGAGCGCGTACCCGGCGCGCGAGAGAGAAAGGCCCGTGCCGGCGCCGAGCTCTCGCCGCCCCTCTCGCTCAGAGCTCGCCTCCCGCCCGACCAGGTGCGTGAGGCGCAGGGCGTGGCCTACGTCTTTCTCGGAACCGCCCTCCGTCGCCGCGGGGCCGCACCATGCGCACAGTCCGAGTAGGTCGCGGCGTCGCCCCGTAGGCAACGCGTCGCTCGCCGAGAGCGTGCCGCTGCCGCTGGCGCCAGAGCTGGACGCGGAGGGGCGAGGACTCCTGCCGTCGGCGGGCCCCTCGAAGCGACGCCTCACGCGGCCGCGCGCGCGAGCAGGTGGATCTACGAGCAGGACTACATGCGCGACTTGCCATACGACTACACGACCCTTGTCGAGAACATCATCGACCCGAGCCACGTCCCGGTGAGCCACCACGGGACGGTGCAGGGAGACCGCAACCTCGCCCAGCCCATCGCGACCTCGGTGAGCGAGCGCATGCCTCCAATCGGCTTCCAAGGCAAGACGGAGGCGCCGGCTGCACACCCCCCCCTCCAAGCCCGCCAGCTGAGCTGCGCGCGGCCAGCTCTAGGGTTACCGCCGCCCCCTCAGGTGCCGCTGCACGCCTCCTCCCGGCTCAGCTTCGCGCAGACCAAGGCGGTGCAGACAGTCACCTTCACGGCGCTCCAAGCCGCGCACGCGACGCTGCACCCGAGGACGGAATCGACACCTGCCCTGGGGTGGCTCACGGGTAGGCGCCCTCGCTGCTCGCGTACCGCTTCTCCGTGCCGGCGGGCGATGCGAGCGCGCTCTTCTACCCCATCCCGGCGGGGACGAGCCCGCCACGCCCCTCCCTCGCGTGGTCGTGCGCTCTTCACGCCGGCTGGCCGCGAACAGGTTGCGCGCGGCCGATCGCGCATCCTCGTGCGGCGCGCACGCAACTTCCGGACGGAGCGGGTGATGCGCACAGCGGATCTGGTGGCGGCAGCTCGAGGAGGCGCCCGCGCAGGCCGCTTCCCTCTCTTCACACCTGCGAGCGGAGCGGGGGTAGGTCGCAAAGCACCTCGAGAACAACATCGTTTTTGACCAAGACATGGCCTTCCTCTGCGGCCAGGAGGCGCGCCTGCAGGCACTGCGCGCCGACGGCTGGGGCGGCGCGTGGCGCGCCAAGCGCGACAGCGAGGTCGGCGGCGGGCGCAGCTACGTGATGCCCGCCGCGCCGGTCCGACGGCTGCCCACACCACCGTCGCTGTCAGCCATGGCACGGCTGTGATGCACAGGTGATGCCGGCCGAGGCGGACCGGTTCGTCATCAGCTTCCGCAAGCAGCTCGACGCCGCCGCCGCCGCACTGCCGTGGCGCAGCCCGCCGCTCGCTGGGGAGGCGCACGCGCCGCCGATGCCGCGCACCGTCCTCCTCGACCGGTACGAGCAGCACACCAAGAAGTGCCCCACCTGCATGGCGGCACTCAAGCTGACCGAGCGCCTCATCGGCGTCTCGGCCTCGACCTCCCAGGCGCGACCTCCCAGGCGGGAGCAGCGCAGTCCCTCCCGCGACGCACGCTCTCTCTGCACACACTTGGCCTGCGCCCCCTTCCTCCCCCACCCTCCTCCCCCTCCCCGCCTCCGCCGCGAAGGTGTCCTTGATGGCCGCCCTCGTGCTCGCCGTCACGCCGGCGCCGCCCCTCGCCCTCAGCCTCGCGTGCGCCGCCGCGGCCGCCGCCTACTCGGCCGTGCTGCTCCGCGCCTACCTCGTCGGCCCGATCATCGGGGCCCTGTCGAACCGCGTCGCTGCCGTGCCGCTTGCCGCCTCCGCCGCCTCCGCCGCCATCCTCGCCCTGGCGCCGGGCGGCCGCGCTGCACGCGTGGCGGCGGCCGCTACGCCCCTCGCCACTGCTCTCTGCGCGCTTTACGCGCGGCGCGCGCTCGACGGGCTTCGCGCGCGCTTCATCTACACCGAGGAGGCCAAGGCGTTGCAGATCTCGTAACCGAGATGCAGCCGAGGTTCAGCCGAGGAGGTCTGGCGTGGGCTCATTTTGCGGGCGCGGGGTTGTGGGGGCTAGCGGGTTGTATGAGCGAGGCAGGCGAGCTCGGGAGCGGGGAGAGTTGGCTGCGGGGGCTGCCCAGGGGGGCGCTTCTCTTATTGTGAGCAGCTCTAGCTGAGAGGCGGCGGACGGGCTGCTGGAGAGTTGCGTTCTTGTGACACGAGAGAGCGCAGAGCCGAGCCGCTCACCCTCACACACGAGTCACGACGACGTCGCACACATGCATGATCACAGTGCCAAGTTTTCCTGTGAGTATAGTAGACATAGTGATATGCACCAAAAGCACGCATATGGAGAAGGGACAACTGATGGGACCAACGTCACACACACCTCACACACGATCCCACATCCACACGATAATATCTCTCATGTGTCCCACAAAACTTCTCCCCTATGATGCCTTTCATGATCGCCGGAGCAACTCTTCACTGCGCCCCGATGCAGTCGCCTCTCGCTGCGACGCGCTGGGTCTACATTAGCGGGATGTGAGGCCGAAGCCCGCGCCTCACAGTCCGTTGGCATTGGCCCAGGCCTCTATCGCCATCAGCCTCGCAGCGAGGGCTTTCTTTGGTGTGCCGCGCGGGGTGGCGGGCACCAGGTCCGCCGCCGCCTCGAGCTCACGGATCCTCGGGAGCGGGGGGCGAGGTCCTCCATCGGGAAGCCCGACTCGCGCCTCGAGCGAAGCCAGCCGCGCGGCGAGGCCGACCGGGGGTGAGGTCACGGGCTGCGTCGGCTGGGGCTGGCTCGGTTCGGGAGCGACGCCGGTATCGGGAGCAGAGGCCTTGCTGTCTTCGGTGGCCGGGCTCTCCTCCTCGCGCGGTCCCGTGTCTTCCGGAGGGGGGTGAGTCGGCGGCGCCTGCTGGGCGGGTGGCTCCCAGGCGGTCTCGACGCCGTTGCTATAGTAGGGCAACCCGTCCTCAGTGAAAAACTGCTGCCACGGCGGAGGCTCGTCGGACACGGCGGCGGCGTCATCATAGACGTCGCTGCCAGGGCCACGGTGGCCGCAGAGGCTGGTCCGGCGTGCGGGCGTCGCCTCCGCCTCCGCCTCCGCCTCCGCCTCCGCCTCCGCCTCCGCCTCCGCCTCCGCCTCCGCCTCCGCCTCCGCCTCCGCCTCCGCCTCGTCCGCTGAGGCGCCGTCGCCCTGCTCCTCCGCAGGCCGTGGCGTCGCGGCAACCGGCGTGAAATCCGCGACGTACTCCTCGAGCTCCTCGTCGGTGTCGGCGTCGGCCTCCGCCTTCTCCTCTTCCTTCTCCGCCGTCGCCTCCGTCGCCTCCGCCTCATCGCCCGACGCGGCGGGCGTGGAGTCGGGCGAGGTTTCCGGGCTCTCGATGATGTCGAAGGAGGAGCTCACGAAGCTGTCGCCGACGTACGAGGGCCGCGCGCTGCTGGCCTCCTCCTCCTCCACCACCTCCACCACCGCCGCCGGCACCTCCGCCGCCTCCGCCTCCGCGGCCTTTGCCAGCTCGTCGTCGGCGGCGGCGATGAGCACCTCGATGATCGCCGGCTTTGGCTTCCCGCTATCCAGCGCCGCATCGATCAGCTCCTGGTCGATACCCGCGGCGACGGCGCGCCGCTTGAGCACCGACAGCTTTTCCGCCTGCAGCTCTGCGCGCAGGTTGATGCCTTTGATAGGCGGCTCGGTTGGCGGCCTGGCTGGCGGCTCCTCTGGCGCCGACGGCCAGAGGTTGATCGTCACCTTGGGCGCGCCGGCCGGCTCCGTGGTCAGCACGGCCTGCTGCGCCGCCACCAGCCGCTGCATCCCCTCGAGCCGCTGCTCCACCTCGGCGTTGTGCTGCTCCTCGATCGCCTCGTCGCGCAGGTCGGGGTTGAGCCGCGGGTCGTACCGAGCGCTGTCCAGGGCGTTGGAGTCCTCCCGCAGCACTGTCGCCGGCGGCACCGGAAGCTTGACGCCGCGGGCGCGGGCCAGCCGCGCGGAGACGAGGGCCTCGGTCGAGTCGGCCGCGGCCGCTTCCTCCCCCGTCGGTGGCGGCGGTGGCGGCGGTGTGGCAGGCGTCTCCTGCTGCGGTGGCGGCGGCTGCATCGGCTGCTGCTGCGGCGGCTGTGGCGTCGGCTGCGGCGGCGGCGACTGTGGCGGCGGCGGCGACTGCGGTGTCTTCGGCTGCGGCTGCTCCGGCTCCTTCGCGCCGTCCTCCAAGGAGAAGATGAAGCGTGGCGGCTTGGGCGGTGGCGGTGGCTTGGGCGCCGACCCTGAGGGCTGAGCCTTCAGCGGGTGCGTGTCGACGCAGCCGCGCGTCTCCTCTCGGGGGAAAAAGACCGGATGCGCCTTCTTCGAGTAGCCACAGTGCACGCAGCTGTCGGAGGTGACGTCGAGCTCAAACTGGTCGCACTTGAGGCGTGCCTCGCTCGGCGTCGGCGGCAGCGGCTGCTCGCCGCAAGAGATTGCGTACGCCGCCTGCCGATCCGACATCGAGACGCGAGGGTTTCGCGCCGAGAGAGGCACCGCCGCGTCGTCCGCCGCATCGTCCGTCGCGTCCTCCGCAGCTTGAGGGCGCTCACGCCGACGTAGGCCGCTGTCTGCGGAGGCGACCATGCTGCCGCGGCGACCCCGCGGCAGAGCGGTATTCTTTTCCTTTACGACCTGCCCATAGGCGGCAAGCCGTGTCTTGAGATCCGCGCCTCCGCGGGCAGAGAGGGGAGCCTCCAGGTTTGGCATGGCGGCAAGCGGTCCCGGCGGCTCGCAAACCTCAATCGTGAGCACCAACGACTCGGGCGTGACGCGCCGCTTTTCCTGGATCGTTGACGCGAGTGTTTTTTCTTTTCCTTCTTCAGGGGCTGGTGGTCGCGCTTGCGACGGAATTCTCGGCGAATTCTTGTTCCCGGTTCGAAAAATCGTCGGCTCGCGAGGTGGATGCTAGCATGAGCCCGATGCGTCGCAGTGCTCTTGCGTTACGGCGGTAGTGATCTAATCACCCGAATGCCACGTTCGGATCGCTCCTCATCGCAAACCCCGTCAGCAGTCCTCCTCCGGGAATGTACGTAAGAGCTACATACACTGAGAGAGAGAGACTAGAGAACACAACCCCCTCTCTCTTTTCTCCCAGTAAGCTATAAGTACGTACGTACACTGAGAGAGAGAGATCTCCCAGTAAGCTAAAAGTACACTGAAAAATTCCAGGGAAGGCAGAACGATTGCATCGCGCCGCCATGCTGCACGCTCTGCCGCTCGCTCTCCTCGCTTTCGCACCGCACGTAACGCAGCTGCGTACGCCTCCCAACTGCCGCGGAGGAGACCGCCTCCCAACTCAGCTACCGTCGCGACGCATCTCAGCTACCGTCGCGAGCGCGGCGGCGAGCGTCGCGGCGGAGGAGACCGCTGCGACCGCCTCGCCAGAGCAGAACAACCCCATCTTTCTGGACGAGTCGGCAGCGCTCGCCGCCGCAGGCTTTGCGCTGCAGCCGCCAGAGCTGATCCAGCTCGCCAAGCGCTTCCTCGTGAGCAAAGGTGGCTTTGGCGCCGACGCGGAGCTTCTCGGCGACGACTTTGCCTTCGTCGGGCCGGTCGTCGGCCCACTGTCCAAAGAAGAGTTTCTCAAGGCGATTGGCTCGGTCGACGTGCAAAAGGGATTCCCAGACTTTAGCCCACAGTTTTACGGCTTCCAGGTCGACCCGCTCGAGGGCAACCGCGTGTGGTATGTGGCGAGAGGCCGCGGCACCAACACCGGCCCGTTCCCTCCCTTTGCACCTGTCCCGACGGGGCGCTCGCTGGTCAACCCGCCGCAAGCCTGCAGCCTCACCTTCGACGATAAGGGACTCGTGACCAAGTACACTATTGGCGTGGTGATGGACCGGCAAGTCGGCAACACGGGAGGCCTGGGCGGGCTGTACGGCATCCTCTATGCGATCGGCAGACCGCTGCCCTTTCCCGAGGCGCAGCCGTGGCAAATGTCGAAACGGTACAGGCTCTTCCAGGGCGTGGGCAGCCTGGTTGGCGCGCTGGCGGGCAGGAAGTGAGAGCGCGTGCGTGGTGGGCCCTCAACGCCGCCCGCGGTGTGCGGCGTGCCGCGGGCGGCCTCGCGCGCCGGCGGGCGGGCGGGGGCGCGTGCGTGAGCGGAGTGTGAGGGCCGAGAGCCGCTGAGCGCCGTGAAGGATGGTTGAACTTGATCTTGAAGGAGTTTCGTGTGTCGAGTGAGCGGACTGAGGTGACGCTCGTGTGAGCCGGCCGGAACGCAGAGCGGAGATCCGGAGATGTCTCACCAGCAGAAGTCAAGAGAGACCCTGACACCGCAGACCGCAGAGATCAGAGAGAGCCGATGCAGTTGCACTTGCAGATAATTGAGATTATCTCAGATATGAGAATTTGAGATGAGATAAAGCCGTAATACTAATAGTTAATACGACATTGGTCATAGCACAAACACGGGTACTAGGGTGTGGGACATGGTACACACAACATAACGGTGCGGTAGGTAGACAATCTACCTCCAATCCCATCTATGATCTAACCGACCGACGGAGACGTCAACTCCGCAGTCACAAACGGTCATGAGTGATGAGAGGTGATAGAGGCGGCTCCACATCGGGAGGTCTAGGCTCCCGTGTGTCGCCGATGTTCGCATGCAAGAGACGCGAGGCCGGCCCGGCGGCTAGTGCGGGCCACGCGGCAGCGCAGCGCCGGCGCGCGCCTAGTACTCCTCGCCGCCCTCCTCGTCGTACTCGCCCTCCTCCTCGGCCGAGGCGTCCTGGTACTGCTGGTACTCGGAGACGAGGTCGTTCATGTTGGACTCGGCCTCGGTGAACTCCATCTCGTCCATGCCCTCGCCGGTGTACCAGTGGAGGAAGGCCTTGCGGCGGAACATGGCGGTGAACTGCTCGGCGACGCGCTTCATCACCTCCTGCATGCAGGTCGAGTTGCCCATGAAGCCGACCGACATCTTGAGGCCCTTGGGCGGGATGTCGCAGATGGCGCACTTCATGTTGTTGGGGATCCACTCGACGAAGTAGGACGAGTTCTTGTTCTGCACGTTGAGCATCTGCTCGTCCACCTCCTTGGTCGACATGCGCCCGCGGAAGAGCGCGGTGCACGTGAGGTAGCGGCCGTGGCGCGGGTCGGCGGCCGCCATCATGTTCTTGGCGTCGAACATCTGCTGCGTGAGCTCGGGGACGGTGAGCGAGCGGTACTGCTGCGAGCCGCGCGAGGTGAGCGGCGCGAAGCCGACCATGAAGAAGTGCAGCCGCGGGAAGGGGATCATGTTGACCGCCAGCTTGCGCAGGTCGCAGTTGAGCTGGCCGGGGAAGCGGAGGCAGCAGGTCGACGCCGACATGACGGCGGCGACGAGGTGGTTGAGGTCGCCGAAGGTGGGGGTGGTGAGCTTGAGCGTGCGGAAGCAGATGTCGTACAGCGCCTCGTTGTCGATCAGCAGCGACTCGTCCGAGTTCTCGACCAGCTGGTGGATGGAGAGGACGCAGTTGTACGGCTCGACGACCGTGTCGGACACCTTGGGCGAGGGGAAGACCGAGTAGGAGCACATGACGCGGTCGGGGTACTCCTCGCGGATCTTGGAGATGAGGAGGGTGCCCATGCCCGAGCCGGTGCCGCCGCCCAGCGAGTGCGACAGCGTGAAGCCCTGCAGGCAGTCGCACCCCTCCGCCTCCTTGCGCACGACGTCGAGCACGGCGTCAATCAGCTCGGCGCCCTCAGTGTAGTGGCCCTTGGCCCAGTTGTTGCCGGCGCCCGACTGGCCGAAGACGAAGTTGTCCGGCCGGAAGATCTGCCCGAAGGGGCCCGACCGCACCGAGTCCATGGTGCCCGGCTCGAGGTCCATGAGCACGGCGCGCGGGACGTACCGGCCGCCCGTCGCCTCGTTGTAGTAGACGTTGATGCGCTCGAGCTGGAGGTCGGAGTCGCCGTGGTAGGTGCCGGTCGGGTCGATGCCGTGCTCGTCCGAGACAACCTCCCAGAACTTGGCGCCTGGGGGAAAAAGGGGGGGGGAGGGGGTCGGCGGCATGGTGATTGCGGGCGGCGAGGAGCGCGTCCCTCCCGCGGGGTGGGCCGGGGCGGGGCGGCGCGCGCGGGCGATGCGGCGGGGCGACGCGGCGCGGGCGATGCGGCGGCGGGGGGCGCGCCGATCTGGTTGCCGCACTGCCCGCCCTGGATGGAGACGATCTCACGCATAGTAACTGATCTGCGGGACAAGCGGCGGCGCGGGCGTGAGAGGGCATGGCGGCGCGGGGGCTCGCTTGGGGAGAGGGCGAGCACGGCCCGGGCGAGGAGGCGGAGAGACGGCAGGGCGCGGGGCGGGGCAGCGCGCGGGGCGAGGGCGCGGCGAGCGAGGAGCGGCAGCACACACCGGGCGTTGCAACGGTCAACTCGAACGGGCCCGTGAATGAAGTGGCGTGAAGAGGCATATCTTTCCATCCAAGAAGCTGTGTGAAGAGGCGTGGCGTAGACCGCGGCCGAGACATGAGCACATGTGTCCAGTGTGTGTGTGTGTGCGTGTGTGTTAGGCAGGTATCTTGTTGGCAAATCAGGACACAGAGCTCACACAAATTCACTGTGTGTGGGTGTGTATCGTCGTGGTTTCGTATCTACCCTTACATATAGTCTCTTGTGTCGGAGGCCCCCTCGGAGCGCCGACCGCTCTTGAAGCCGCGAACCAGCTCATTCAAACTCGGCCGTCCGCCGCAAATCGTCGGCCTCAGCTCGGGAGCCAACAGCCGGCGCGCATGGGGGGCAAGGAGCGAGAGCGCGAACCGCAACCGGCCACCGACGACGAGGATGCGACGCAGGCGACCACGCAGGAAGGCTGCTGGCGTCGTGGGGGAGTTATCCGGCAATCGCAGCCGACAGCACAGCATCACCAGATCACCGCTGGGCTCGCAAGCAGCGCAAAGCGAAGGGCCGCCGCCATGTCGCAAGGGGAGGGCGGCTAGGCCGTAGGCTAGGGGGCGACCTGCGGGCGACGAAACGAGTGGCCGACAGCAGCGACGCCGCCGTGAGCAGCGTGAGAGCAAGAAATTACACCCAGCACCGATCACCTTTGACGCTGCGGTGGCAAAGGTCGCGTTGGAGGCAGCTCTCGGCGTGGTGGAGGTTGAGGATTTCCGCGACTGGCTGCTCGACCCACAGCAAGCTGGATGGACAGCCGATCGACGGTAAACGCATCACCCAGTGGCGCGCCTCCGAAGCGTACGAGCGCGCCCGGCTCGAGTACATGGACGGTTGCATGTGCGAGGGTGCGTGCACGTGCACCTACGATGGCGTAGGCATCGCCCCAGACGTGCCCCCGGAGTCACCTGCGACTACTTCGACGAGGCGCTTTTGGAGCCGCGCGCAAACGATGGGCAGCCGTCAGATGACGATCGGCCGTCGATCCCGAGGCAGGAGGGTCGTCGGTTGAGCTAGGGAGCCTGGCGATGGACGCCACCGCGACCCCTCGTGGCATCTCTCTCGCCGTCGGCGAGCTAGGGGCTCGCGGACGGCCGATTAATAAACAGTGTACAGCCGTGATAATTAGTTCAACTGTGAACGGGGACATGTGCGGGACGTGTCAGGCCGATCTGCTCTCTTTGTCGGCCCTTGTGAGAGACGCCCGCAACCCACGGCTCTTGTTTCGATTGGGTGCCGGAGGGCTGGGATGGCGTCGAGACCGATCGGCATGAGGAGCGGGCTAAACTCGAGCGTGAGCGGATTGAGCGAGAGAAGCAAGACGACCTCGCACACGCTTCAGAGAAAATTTGGGTGTCAGATTCTGAGACTGGTGATTGGGGCCTCTCCACCCGTGGCAGCATTGCCAACTTTCGCAACCGCCGTGTAAACTTCTCTTGCGCGTATCAAGCTTACACGGGCGATGCTGCTGAGGCCGATGCATACCTGCGCGACCCGGGTTCAGAGGCGTCACAGGCATGGCTCGAGGCGCAGCTTGCTCCAGGCGGTGGAGGTCCGACACCGCCTGGCTCGCCCGCCTACGGGGATAACTTCTGCCCTACCCCAGACTCGCCAGTGAGGCGGCCACGCGAGGAGGCGCCTGACGACAGCGACGCATATGAGCTCGACCAGGAGCGAGCGCTGGAGTTGCAGGGGCGCATCTCCTTATTTTACGGCCGGCCTTGGGACGATGTGCCGAGAGGCGCGACGGTGCCAGTGACTTGCGAGTGGACCAAAGCATCATTCAGCCGACAGCAGCAAATGCATTTCCCGCTCTCGCCCGCACCGGTAGCCACGGACTTTGACATTGAGGACGAGTTCCTGCAGGAGCGTGCGCGGTGGTTCCCCGACCACGGCGGTGGCGGCGAGCTGGAGGGCTCGACGCGAAAGCAGAACGAGGCATTCCAGCGTTTGAAGGACCGCCTCTCTTTAGCCTTCGCCGCGACCGCGCGAACCCGTCGGGCACACCGCGTGCCTCGCAACGCCGGGCGTCGGGCGCCGGATCAAGCGCCGACCCCCTGTGAGACTGTGGACGGTGCCTGAGACTCGAGCCTGGCTGGAATGGAACATCGGAAGAGCTTTACCTTACGAATTATTAATTACGAAAAATGTTCTCTAAAATGTTACGAGCGAGGTACATCGCGATGCAGTTTGCAGCACTCTCCCCTCTCGAACGTCGGTGGAGGATAAGTGAGTACCTGTGTGCCAGGAGAAAAAGGCGGGCCACCGCTGCAGGTCCCACACTAGTCAAGAATACTCACTCACTCACACAACATGTACATGTGTCCACCAATCTTGCCGATTCTGTGTCGCCTGAGTGTTCTCCACGTTACGGGAGAAGAGGCGAAAGCCTGCAGGAATGACAAAACGGCGGTAAGGAGGTGTGAACGAATCCTGGGCGCGTGTGACGAGAGTGAAATTTTCCGATCGATGTTTTGTTTGTTTGTGGGGAAGGAGTTAGGTAAAGGGCACGGGACGAGTGCGCGTGTGCGGTTTCTCTATTCGCTCCCGTTGAGATGAAAAGTCGTCTGAGGGTTCGCCTTGTCACCGAGCACGAGCTTGGTGCTTGCGTCACAGCCTTGTTATTCACATCCTTGTTATTGAGAAGAAAATACCTCGTATGGCGCTGTGCGCTGGTCTGTGAGAGGTTGAGGTGCGAGCCCTGGAGGCCCTGGGGATGGGGGGAGACTACCCGCGGGCCTAGAAGGCCCGCGCGCAAGGGGGGTGGGACATTGAGACCGGTCATGAATGAATGAGTGCGCGACACGCATGTTGCGAGCAGCGTTGTTGATGTTCTGCGCGTCGCCACAGACGGCGGCGCGCGAGAGCTGTTGCGAGTGGTGCTGGACGAAGCCCCGGGCGCTGCCGGACGGAGGCTGTGCCGTAGTCGGTGCGGTCGACGGCGCTCGGGCTGCCGACCTCTTTGGCGAAGTTGAAGATGATTCTCTTGGTCGGCGGCGCGATGCCGCCCTGGCTTTCGACGAGACAAATTTTGACGCTTCCGTTAAAGACATGGAGCGCGTCGTAGTACTGTCCCTTGTGCTCTTCACACACTGCAGCTGCTGCGAACAGATACACACGCATATGCTACGAGGTCACAGTGTGGGTTCGGGACGTATTCACAGCAGTGTGAAGGGACGAAAAAAGAAACCTCCGGGCAGGCTGGATTTCTTCACATATGCCGCCCTCGACGCTGCAGGACGACCCTCTCCCAGCCCTCAAGCGGCGCGTCGACGCGCTCTTCACCAGCGCGGCCGGCCGGGTCGGCCCGAGCCGCGACGACCTCGCTCAATTTGTCGACCGGCTCCACGCCTGCGCCACGGCGCTGCTGCGCGAGCGCTTCCCGGCCGAGCCGGGCGGCGCGCCCAAGCGGCCGTGCGTGCAGCCTCGCGAGTCCGTGGTCTGCTCCGGCTCGTGGGAGTCGCGCCGCGCCTCGGTGCAGCAGCTCGAGGCGGAGCTGGGCGAGGGAGGCGTGTACGAGACGGTCACCGTCCGGCTCTCGACGCAGGAGGAGGAGGAGGGCGGCGCGGCGTCGGCCGCACCGCCCGCGCCGCTGGTCGTCCGCCAGTTCCGCGAGTACTTTTTCTCGTCCGGCTGCCGCATCTGGGACGCGAGCGTCGCGCTCGCGCGGCAGCTGCAGCGCGAGGGCGCCGCGGGCGGGCTGGCCGGGCTCGCGGTGGTGGAGCTGGGGAGCGGCGTCGGGCTGCCGGGCCTCGCCGCCGCCCGGTTCGCGGCGCGCGTCCTCCTGACCGACGCCGAGGACGCGCTGCTGCCCAACCTGCGCGCAAACGCGGCGGCCGTGGGCGCGGCCGGCACGGTGGAGGTGGCGCAGCTCAACTGGAGCACGGCGCCGCGGGAGCTGCGCGAGAGGCACGGCGGCGCCTTCGACCTCCTGCTCGCCTCCGACCTCGTCTACTCGTCCGGCTGCGTGGAGGGCCTGCTCGGCACGGCGGCCGCCCTCCTCCGCCCGGGCGGCCGGCTGCGGATGTGCTACCCGCACGGCCGGCACGGGCAGCAGGCCTTTCTCGAGGCGCTGGAGGGCGCCGGTTGGGCGTTTGCGCCGCCCGCCAGGCTGCCGCCGGCCCTGCTCGAGGGGTGCGCCCACCAGGGCTCCGAGGAGGAGGCGAGGGCGCACGCCTTCTACCTCCTCGACGCGACCCGGCTTCCCGGCGCGGACGTCGCCGAGGGGGAACACGTCGAGGCGAAGGTGGCCCTGTACCGCAACGGCTTCACCGTCAACAGCGGGCCGCTCCGCGCGCTCGACGACCCGGCGAACGCGAGCTTCCTCCAGGACATGGCACGGGGCGCCGCCCCTCGCGAGCTGGGCCCCAGGGGGCAGGTGAGCGTCGAGATGGTCGACAAGCGGGGCGAAGACTACGACGAGCCCGGCCACCCCTCTGGCTCCGCTCAGAGGTGACGCCAACTGACGGTAAATAAATAAAGAAAGAAAACGGTCAAACTCTGAGACGAGATGGGATTTAGGGACAACTGACGGTTGTGCGCGCGCCCGCATTTTTTTCTTTCATAAGAAAGAGGGGACACAGGGAGGGAGGGAGCATAGAAAGAATAGAGGGTGAAGGTGAAGAACAGCAGGCTCGGACTGGACACCCAGCGCGGGAGAGACCCCGCTAGATCCCTACCAGCGTACCAGGGTACCTAGCTCTTCCTCTGTTTTCGCGCGAAAATCTGACGGTTGGAAAAGCGCTCTCGCGGGCGCATGCAGCACTCGCACACGCCACAGGGCAAGGCTCGACGGACCCCATCCCGCGCTGCTGCTCGGGACGCACCGCCACCTCGCACCTTCTTCGCCTCGGTCATCAACCGCGAGCTTGCTCCGCGCCGCATCTCGGTGGCGGCGCTGCTGCCAGAGCTCTCGTGCGACGAGGACGCAGACGTGTACACGTTCGGCGGCGGGCCGACGCAGGCGGGGCTGCCGTTCTGCCCACGCTACTGCCCCTGGCCCGCCTGCCCGACCACGCTCGGCGTCGCCGACGAGGATGGCTGCATGACCCTCGTCGACGCGGCGCAGCCAGCAGAGGCGCCCGACCAGCGGCGCTGGCGCTGGCGGGCGCACCGGAACGCGGTCTTTGACTTTGCGTGGTCGCCGGCGGAGGGCCGCCTCCTCACCGCCTCGGGCGACCAGACCTGCGCCCTTTGGGACATCTCCCGCTGCGGCAGCAGCAGAGACGCCAACGAGGTGCTCGCCGCCCGCCGCCGCCGCCGACCCCACCGCCCTCGTCGCGGCCGCTCTCACCGCGGCCGCCCTCGACCCCCGCAGGGTCGCCTCCTCCTCTGCAGGGGCCACCGCGGCTCCGTCAAGTCGGTCGCGGCGCGGCCCGCCGACCCGCACGTTTTCGCCTCGGGCTCGCGCGACGGCTGCATCCTCGTGTACGACGTGCGGCAGGGCGGCGAGCCGGTGATGGCGCTGCGGGGCGTGCACGAGCCCTCGCCCCCGTCCGCCGCCAAGCGCAAGCGCGGAGGGCTGCCCAACGTCGGCCACCACGGGGTGCGCTCGCCCGGCCACGGCGTCGCAGGCGAGGCCGGGGGAAGGTCCCTCCCGTGACGCCTGCGGGTGGCGAGCAGGTGACGGCGGTGCTCTACCTGCTTGACGAGCGGAACGTGCTCGCGACGGCGGGCGGCACCGACGGCGCGATCAAGCTCTGGGACGCCAGGCTCGGCGGGGCGGGCCGCGGCGAGCGCGGGCGGAGGGCGGCGCAGCCACTCTCCGTGCTGGCGCCGGACAGCGGGAGGGAGAGGCCGCACGGGATCATCTCCCTCTCGACGGACGCCTCGGGCGGCCGCCTCGCAGGGCGCGCCCGCGCGGTCGTGCGGCGGAGGTCGTTGACGCGCCTCGCGGTGTGAGCAGGCGGCCGCCTCCTCGCCTCGAGCACGGACCACACGCTGTACCTGTACGAGACGGTCCGGCCGGAGGTTGGCGAGGTGGGGAGGTACAGGGGGCACCGGGCGGGCACGTTCTACGTCAAGTCCTCCCTGTCGGCGGATGGCCGGCAGGCCATCTCCGGCTCTTCGGACGGTGCGCCGCGGAGAGGGGAGGGGAGGGGAAGGGAGCGCCGATGAGAGGGGAGGGAGAGGGAGAGGAGGGAGGGAGGGGAGGAGGCGTGGGCGGCGCAGGGGATGCCATCCCGCCGGCCCCCGACGCGTCTCGCAGCCTGCCGCCTAGGTGCGGTGTACGTGTGGCAGCTCGACGCGCCCGCCGCGCCCCCGCTCCTGCTGCGCGGCCACTCTGCCGAGGCGACGGGCGTCGACTGGAGCGCAGCGCGCCCCTCGCAGGTCGGCTCGCGCTCGGAGCCGTGTCTGAGCCGCCTCGCGGCACACTCCTCTCTAGGTGCGCCTCCGACCCGACCCAGCTCGCCTCCTGCTCCGACGACGGCACCGTCCGCGTCTGGCGCGTGGCGCGCGGCGCAGCGCGCAACGCGCCGTCGCTGGGCGCGAACTTGCGCGCGCCGGGGCGAGGCGACACAGAGGCGGCCGGCGGCGGGGAGGGCGACCCTCCTCCCGCGGCGAGCGCGATGCCCACGCAACACGCGCCGCCCTCCGCGTTGGGCGCCGCCGCCGCCGGAAGCAGCGCCGGCGCCGGCACCGCGCCGTCGGTCGAGAGCGGGCCAGCGGCGGAGGCGGGCCCGAGCGCCGCGTCCGCGCCGCCACGCACGCCGATGGCGCAGCGCTCTGCGCCGAGGGCCCCGGCCAGCTCGAGCCAGTCGAGCTTGCGAGACTACTTTTGTCCGCGGGGATCGGCGTGAGTTTCGGCTCTCGTCTCAACGACACGAGCAGTCACGCCACTAGTGAGCAACCCTCTGAGCTCGTTTTGTGAATAGAGAGCCACAGAGAAGCGTGTGCCCCCCTCTTAGAAGTGTATATAGAGAGAGAGCGCTGCGAGCGGCGGGAGCGGGGGCGATTGCTTAGTCCGTAGAGAGCTGAGACAAGAGTCAAATTAGTGACAGCATAGTGCCTAGTGCGCCCAGAAACGTGCGAGGAGATGTCTGATGTGCAGTGTCGGCACACCCCCGAGCGAGTCGGGCCCCGACACCGATTCCGAGATCCGACCGATAGGCGATATACGGCATACGCGAATATATCTCGGCCGAATCGCGCAATCGGGGAAAACGGCTAGAACGCCAACGGTCTCGACACACCACACACACCATACCGATGAGTACAACCGTACGTAGGGTCCGCTAGCCTGCATCTGCCTGCTCCGGCGGCGCAGACTGCACCTCCCGCTGCGCCCTCGCCCGCCGCGTCGCCCACGCCCGCTTCGCCCGCTCGCTACGCCGCCGCCGCTGCTCCTCGGCTCCGCCTACTCGAGCAGCCGTCTCGCGAGGTCAATAGGCGTGAGGCGGCTCCAAATCCGCCGCCCCCGCGGCTTCCCTCGAGCCCCGCAGCTCGGCGCCGCTCCATGTCGCGCTCCACGCGCCGCTCAAACCACTCGCGCTCGTCGCGCGCGAGCAGCCTGCAGGCACGGGCGCGAGGGTGGGTCCGGAGGAGGCGGTGATGGGGCCGTTTATGGAGGCGCGGTCGGCCGCCTCCGCGCCGCTCGCCGCGCCTCACCCGCTGCCGACAGCGGCGGCGGCACTTTGGGCGTGCGCTTTGCCCGCGCCCGCACCACCCGCCGGCGCTTGGCCATCATGGCCGGCCGCGTCGACCCATCCGCCCAGAGCTGCTGCTTGGCGTTCCACCGCCCCGGTTTGTCGCTCCAGTAGCGCTCCTACACGTGCATGTATTATGCATGCTTGCGTGCGTGCGTGTGCGTGTGTGTGAGTCAAACACGAGGGCGCCTCGGCATCAAAGTCCGCGTCCAGCTCCTTCATCGCAGCGTCTGCCGCCGCCTCCCACTCTGCGCGCGCAGCTGACTTCAATGGCTCCTCGTACTCGTCCGGCGCGTCAACAAAAGAACCGCTCAGCCGCTTGCGTGCGGCAGCGCCACGCTCTTGCCTTCCGCTGTTTGCGAGCGACACACTGCAAAGGCGCAGCGTAGGAGCGGCCGGTCGGTGAGGAGCGGACAGCAGGCCAATCACCAGGAAAGGCGCTTGCGGGAGCATATATCACGTGAGTGGGGCAAGTCGGCGGCGGATGGCCGTGTTCACAGCATTGTTGTGAGAAGAGAATACGTCTTTGCGCTGGTCTGTGAGAGGTTGAGTTGCGAGCCCTGGAGGCCTGGGGATGGGGGGAGACTACCCGCGGGTTCACAACAAACCGGATTTCTGGTAGAGTGCGGCGGGCGGGGGCGAGGGCGGGGGTGAGGGCGGCGGCAGGGTGGCGCGGCGAGGGCGGGAAAGAGCGAGGGCGGAGACAAGGCAGAGGGTGGTTGGTGAATGGAGGCGAGCGAAGCCGAAGGCGGGCGGCCCCGGCGGCGAGGGAGGGGAAGGGGGCGCAGACGGTGGTAACGAGGGCGGCGGCGACGGCAGAAACCAGTGGGGCGCCTGGAGGCGAGGGTGGCGGTGGGGAGGGCGGCGGCGAGGGAGGGAGGGCCGCGGTGGGGAGGGCCTGGCTGCGACAGCGGCGGGGGCGGGGGCGGCGGTGAGGGTGGGGGCGGCGAGGGCGGCCGGGATGGTGGGGGTGGCGGCGGCGAGGGTGGCGGCGCTAAGGATCAGAGGGTGGAGGTGCGGCGATGGGGGTGGCGAGGGTGGAGGGGGAAAGGGCGGAGACGGAGTGCCGACTAGAGTGCCGAGTGGTGGCGGGGGCGGCGAAGGACGTGGGTTGCTGGGGGAGGGTGTGAGCGGTGAGGGCCGCGGTGAGGGCGGCGGGGTGGCGAGGGTGGTGAGAGCAGCGGCGGTGGAAACGGTGGCGAGGGTGGCGGCGCGGCGGGGGGCGGAGCGAGGGTGCGGTGAGTGGGGTATTCGGGTGTTTTACCCGGGATTTTTGGCATTTTCTGCTTGCTGACCGCTGAACAACAGTAACAACAGTAACAAACAGTAACAGCTCGGGCTGGGGAGAACACTTGAACAACGTTGAGGATTTCAGCCAACAGTAGTGCAACTCTTAGTTAGACCAAAGTTAACGTTTGACAGCTCTACTGCTCCGGGCAGTAGGCTACGTAAGTCGTAAGTACTGGCAGTACTACACTGCGCGCCCTGCGGGGCGGGCGGGGGCGAGGATCTCGCCGCCTCCGACCACTGAAAATCCCTGAGAGCTGGAAGACAAGGGCGTCTGTATCACAGCTCACGCTCTGGGGGGGGGCGGGGGCCCCCGGAGGCACCGTGCGCCGCGCCGCAGTGCGGAAACGGGGCCCCGGCTCCACTAGTCTCCACTAGCACCGACTTCCCGATTAAGCTAGGTTAATCAGAGGGCAGATTTGGAAACATCTCGAGGAGTACATACAGATAGACCCTCCAACCATCAGAAAAGCTAGCCTTCGATTGGCGGTGTGTGTGTGTGTGTGTTCGGCGGTACGTCTTCGGTCCCCGCGGGAAGCCCCGCGCATAGGACAACAGCGTCTGTCCGACACAGGCACAGACGCGCGCACATACATCATGCTCGGGCACCCCCCACAGTGTAGTGGTTTGAGCACACAAGTACTCGAGTACTAGCAGAGAGTGCACACCTGCCTGCCTTGCCCTTGGCGGGTGAGGGTCGTAAGAATCAAACTATCAAAGCCTCTTGGTGCCAAACGTGCTCAAGCGCGCCGAAGAGAGACACGATCTACGCTCGAGCGTCGAGGGAGTTAGCGAAAGTCGCACGGGCAGAGGGGAGACCGAGGCCTCCGGCAGTCCGCACCGCCTCGCGAAAGGGAAGCAACGATCAACTCCAGCTTGGACTTGGGTGCGCCGAGCGCCGGCGCGTAGGTCGCGACCGACGCGCAGCGCGGGCCCGTCGCGAGCACAGCGCCGCGGGTGCCGTGCTAGCCTTCGATGGTATGAAACAAACGCAAGGCGGACACACGCATGGCGCATATCGCTCTCGGGCCCACAGACATCCCGCACACCCGCCGCCCCCCGCCCGCGCGCCCGCCCCGGCCGGGAGAAAGGGGAGTGACAGTTTGGGACGGCAACAGAACGAGTATCTTGCACTCCATGTGAAAGAACGCAGAGAAAGGACTGGGGTGGTCCGGCCCACAAGTCCGTCTCATGGCCCAACTGACCGATCTACCGCCCTGAACACTTGCGCCCCCTCGCTCCCAACCCATCCATCCACCTCGCCGAGCCCGAGAATATGCCGAGGTGCGCAATCTCGGCCGCGCCACGCAATCTCGGGCGATCTCGCGCTATCTCGGGCGATCTCGGAGCCGCGCCGCGCTATGTCGGGCGAACTCGGAGCGCGCACACACACGCACACACACGGCGAGCGTCGCGCAGCGGCACACCTGCTCAAAAAAGGAAGGGCCTGGTTGGAGCAAGTACGCGTGTACGCCGAATTCCCATGAAAACCCTGTCAGTAGTCCACCCTCGGGTATGTTCGTAAGAGCCACATACACTGAAAACAAGTGAAAAATCGCGCAAGGAGAAAAAATCGAAAAAATCGGCG
Source organism: Emiliania huxleyi CCMP1516 (assembly GCF_000372725.1). Taxonomy (NCBI): domain Eukaryota; phylum Haptophyta; order Isochrysidales; family Noelaerhabdaceae; genus Emiliania; species Emiliania huxleyi. The sequence continues at coordinate 125,782 of NW_005200291.1, read as the reverse complement.
CCTGCGGCGGGCCATATAGGACACCGCCCTCCCATCAGCCATCTCCCCCCCGCCGATCAGCCCCTTGGAGTGTGAAGGCTTCGTAGCCCTCCGGTCTACTATGAAGATCCGCAGGACTGGAGCGAAAAAAAGCAAGCGAGTGCCCGCCGCCATTGGGCATGTGGGCCATGGGTACCCTCTATAGGGCCCCCCGCCTTGCGCCTAGCGCCTTCCCCCAGAGAGCTCACGTAAGGAGCACAAAGCAGTGCGAGACAGGGAAGAAACCGCTGCTCCCCGCCCTGTGCTCGTACCTCTCTTAAAAACACCCCATGGCATGTGACGTGACAAGTGACAACCCGAGGCGTGTACTCTCAGATCTCCAGCAACTCCAAATCCTCCTCGTCGCTGGCCGCGCCGTCCACCCCACCCGCCTCGTCGTGCGCGGCGCCTCCCCCGTGTGCGCCGCCCCACGCAGCCTCCTCCTCTTCCATGGGCTCGGCTCCGCCGCCCGCCGCGAGCTCCGCCAGCACCCCTGACGCGCCGGCCGGCTCGCCGATCGGCGGCAGGAGAGTCGACGGCCACTCACCGCAGTTGAGGTTCGGCGCGTCGGCGGCGATCGCGGCCGCCATCGCCGCGAGACCCTCGCTCAGCTGGGGCCGCTTCTCCACCAGCAGCTTCATCAGCCGCAGCTGGATCGCGGCTGCCGGCTCGCCGTCCGCCGCAGGCCGCTCCCCCACGGAGCCCGAGAGCGCGGCGCGGAGTTCGTTGATCGCGTCCAAATCCGCGCGCCGCAGCAGCCACGGCAGCGCAAAAGCGACCGCTCGCTCGCCGTCCGCCACCTGCGCCGCGATGGCTCCGCCGGCGGCCGGAGCCGCGTCGGCCGGCGGCGCGAGCAGACGGACGTGGCGAGAGAAGGTGAGGGCGAGCAACTGCGCGGCGCCGGCGGGCTTGGCGGGCAGCAGCGTCGCGCCGTGGGCGAGCAGCTTCTTTCGGTAGCCCGCGCGCGACCATGCCGTCGCGAGCAGCAGCCGCTCCTCTGGAGACGGCTCCGCAGCGCTCAGCACCGCGCTGCCCGAGTGCCACACCTGGGCCAGCGGGCAGCTGCAGCAGATCAGGGGTGTGCGGGCGGGGTCGCCGCTCGCTCCCTCAACCCTCCTCGCGCCTGGTCGACGGGCAAGACCTCGGCTACCCCTCGGCCCTCGGCTACCCCTCGGCTACCCCTCGGCTAAACCTCGGCTCAACTCGGCTACAACTCGGCTACAACTCGGCTTCCCCTCGGCTACCCCTCGGCTACCCCTCGGCCACCCCTCGGCTACATCCCGCGCCTGGTCGACGGGCAAGACCTCGGCGCTCTCGCCCGCGTCGTCGTGCGCTGCAGCAAGCCCGGCGGGAGCCGCCCCCTCCACGCCGCCGGCCGCCGGCTCGGGAGGCGCTACCGCGGCCGCGTCCTCGAGGCAGGTGAGGCGCTGGAAGCGCAGGCGGCAGGCGTACTGCGGCGCCTGCAGCCACGCAGTTCCGACGGGCTGCCTCGTGGTTCCGTCGGCGCCGGTGAGCGGCACCGGCAGCGAGCCGCGCATGCCCGCCATCCGCAGGGCGAGTAGCGCGCCCTCCTGCGACGCGAAGGAGAGGACGGCGGACGTCTGGAGCGAGAGGGCGCCGTTGACGTGCACGCGCGACTTTGAGATGATAGACTGCTCGAGCTTGCCGCACGGCTTGAGCGCGGCGGCGAGGTTCGCCTGCGTTAGGTGGGCGCCGCCCTGCGAGCCGGAGCCGACGATGAAGGCGACGGTGCGGCTCGGGTCGAGCCGATGCCGCGCGATGTCGGCGAGGACCGCCGGCGGGCAGGTGGTGCGACCGAGCGCGAGGTTCGGCAGGAAGGCGGCGCATAGCAGCGCCTGATGGTGGGCGGGGGTGGTGGGTGGTGGGTGTAAGGAGGAGGCGCGCAGCAGCGTGTGGGCGGGGGTGGTGGGCGGGGGTGGTGGGTGGTGGGTGTAAGGAGGAGGCGCGCAGCAGCGTGTGGGCGGGGGTGGTGGGCGGGGGTGGTGTCTGTGTGTGGTGGGCGGGTGCGCGTGTGTGTGTGGTGTGGTGGTGTGGAGAGGGGCTTTGAGGCGTGTCGGGCGCGCGGCGTCGGGAGCGCCTCTCGGGAATAAGGGGGGGGGGGGGGGGGCTTTGTAGGGGGGGGGGGGCCCATGCCGGGGGGGGGGGGACTTCGATCTCCCCTCTATTTCGGGGGGATCTCGGGGATTCCCCAACGCCCTCAGGTTGACCA
>NW_005200291.1:113521-123434 GCF_000372725.1 Emiliania huxleyi CCMP1516 | reverse complement strand
GCGGGGTGAGGTGGGAGTTCGATCTCGCGTCAATTTCGGGTGGATCTCGTGGAGTCTCCGACGCCTGCAGGGTGAGCAGGTTCGGGCCGCCGTCGGCGGCGGAAGTGCCCGGCGGCGGCAGCGACAAGCCGCTCTCGAGGCGCTCGCGCTTCAGCCGCGAGGAGAGCTCGCGCGACAAGTACTCGATCTCGGAGAGGCGCTTGTACGAGGCGCGCTGCGCCTGCACGCAGAGGCAGCGTCGGTGCGGCCGAGCTGGAGCGCAAGTGTGCGGCCGAGGAGTGGCCGAGGTGTGGCGGAAGCGTGGCCGAGGCGCGCGGTGCCTGCGCGTACTGCGCCGCGGCGGGAGGCCCGCCCGTCGACAGGACGCGCTGCCACTCATCGAAGAGGGCGAGGGCGGCGAGCGGGTCGGAGCAGCCGCGTGCGGTGAAGTGCACCAGCCGCGGCTTGAAGAACCCCACGTCCTCCGCCGCCGCCGCCGCCTCCGCCGCGCCGTCGGTGGCCGGCTCGGCCGCGGGGGCGGCGGCGGCGCGCGTGTAGGGCTGGAGGAACGGGTCGGGCAGCGTGAGCAGGGCTGCGAGCAGCGCGGCCTGCCGCCCGCACCCGAAGGCCTCCCCCAGAACGAGCAGCCGCCCCATCGGCACCGAGACGGGCAGCGACGCGACGAGCCGGCCGAGCGTCGTGACGCGCGCGCACGCACCGCCCTCGGAGAGGCTGCCGGCGGCAGCGGAGGGCGGCCTTCCGCCGTCGGCGGCGGTGGCGAGGGCGCCGAGGGCGCCGAGCGCGTCGACGGCGGCGGCGACGCGCGCCGTCGTCGGCGGCTGGATGGCCTCGTCGAGGAGGGCGGCGGGCGGCGCGTCCGGCGCGATGGTCTTGACCTTGAGGACCAGGTTGAGCAGCGAGGTGCGCTCGATCTCGGCGGGCGTGAAGGCGGGCATGACGGCCGTGTCCTTGAGGAAGGCGGCGGGGTAGAGGCGTAGGCACACGCCGGGCGCGACGCGGCCGGCCCGGCCGGCGCGCTGCACCTATTCGCTAACACTCAATACCTTAGTCATCACACCTCCTCATTCCTCACCGCGGCCGGCCGGCGCGCTGCACCGCCGACGCGCGCGCGCAGCGGCGCAGCAGCAGCGTGTCCGTGTTTGCGCGCGCGTCGAAGTAGGGCAGCTTCTCGAGCCCCGCGTCGATGATGATTGAGACGTCCGGCACGGTCAGGGCCGACTCGGCGATGTTTGTGGCGAGGATCACCTTGGACGGCAGGGGCCAGCGCGCGAGATCTCGCCGAGATCGTGACCGCCGCCGAGGTGCCTCCGAAATCGCGCCGAGATGCTCGCTCGGACCCGCCTAGCTTCGCCGAGGGGGGGCGGCGGCGAGGAGCACCTTGATGGCGCCGGCGGGCGGCGGCGCGAGCGCCTGCGACTGCGCGGCGTCGTCGAGCAGCGCGTGCAGCTGGAGGACGAGGAGGCGCGAGCCGGCGGCGGTGGCGAGCACGCCCCGCTTGAGGGCCTTGTGGCACTCCTGGATCTCCGAGTAGCCGGGCAGGAAGACGAGGACGCCGCCGCCGTGCGGGACCGCCGCGGGAGCCTACGCCCGGCTCCCGAGGAGGCGATCTCGGGCCAATCTCGGCGAGGAGGAGGGACGCGGCGGCGTCCGGCGAGGCGCGTTTGGCAGCGTGGCGAGCAGCTTCCGCTCCGCGTGCGCCGCGAGGAGGTAGTCGACCTACACTCGCGCCAGCAAGCCTCGCTCCTGCAGGCCTCCGCCCCGCACAGCCCGCCCCTTCGCCATCGGGTACAGTGGACGGTCCGCACCCCATCTCGCCATCTCTGGGCCACGCCGCGGCCATGTCTGCGCTGTGTCTCGGCTGTGTCTCGGCTATGTCTCGCCATCGGGTACGTGGACGGGTCGAGCTTGGCCGCGCGTGCCTTCTCGTCGCGGGGCGGCGGCGCGGCGGCGCCCGACGCGGCGTTGGCAGAGGCGGCTGCCCTGCCGGCTCCGCCCGCCCCGTCGTCGACGACAACCTTTGGCGCCTGCGGTGCGGACCCACGGACGCGTCCTGGGCACGTCCTGGGCGGGTGGGGACGCGTCCTGGGCGGGTGGGCGGCGAGGAGTGCCTCGGGCATCGCGGCGACGAGGTCGTCGAGCGAGTAGCAGGCCACCTGAGGCCACGCGGCGAGACCCGTGAGCACGCGCCCCTCGCCCGCTCGAGGCCCCTCGCCCTCTCGAGGCGCAGCGGCGCGGTGAAACCGAGGTGCTGCCGAGGGGCGAAGCGGTGCGGAGCAGTGCGGAGGCGAGGTGCGGAGCCTGGTGGGCGCGCGACCCGATCCGGACCACCGGGGCGAGCGAGGAGGCGCCGGAGGCGGAGGAGGCGGCGTCGGCTGCAGGGGGCGCGAGCGAGCAGCCGCGGTAGTACTCTGCGAACGCGGACGCGTCGATCGTCGCGCTCATCACCACCAGCCGCAGCCCGTCGGCCGGAGCCTCGCCCTTCGCCCCGCGCTTCGCCCCGCCCTCAGAGGCAGCGGCCGCGGGGTCGAGGCGCGGCCGCTTGAGCGGCTGCCCCACGCCCTCCTCGCCCGCGCCCTCCTCGCCCGCCTCCTCGCCGCCCGCCTCCTCGCCGCCCGCCTCGGCGCCAGAGGCCGCCGCAGGAGGCTCGGCGGCGGTGTCGGCGGCGGCGGCGGCAGAGGCGCGAGCGGCGCGGAGTTTGTTTGCCTGGGCCTTCATGCGCCGCTTGAGGAGGAGGAGGAGGAGATCGAGGTCGACGTCCCGCTCGTGCGCCTCGTCCACGACGATGTGCGTGAAGGCCGCCTCCACCTCGTCCCGCTTGAAGATGAGCAGCTGCAGCAGCAGGCCGACGGTCATAAAGGTGAGCCGCGTCGTGCCGAGCGTGGTCGCCTTGTCGCGCGAGACGGCGTACCCCACCGTCCGACCCAGCGTCGAGCCGCGCTCCGACGCCACCCGCTCGGCCAGCGCGCGCGCCGCCAGCCGCCGCGGCTGCGTGACGACGATGCGATTGGCTGTTGACGCGTCGAGCAGAAACTGCGGCACCTGCGTCGACTTGCCGCAGCCCGTGTCACCCGACACGACCGCGACACCGTGGTTGCGCAGGGCTGTGAGCAGCTCTGCTCGGTGGGAGAGCGCCGGCAGCGCGTCCTTGTCGTCTGCAGCCTTGCGCTTCCACGACATTGGCGCCGCCGGCGCGCGTCCGCCGCCGCCGCGGTAGCCGCCGCCGCGGTAGCCGTAGCCCTTGCCGCCGCCCTTGCCCTTGCCACCGCCCTTGCCCTTGCCTCCGCGCCACATACACACACGTGTATGGCGCCTGGGTTCGGACTTTTTGCGGGGTATGGTATGGTACTCTCGCGCAACCCACCTCGAGACCATACCCCCCCCGCCTGCTGACAGACCCAGCCTCCCGGAGACCGGGGATGGGCGGTCAGGACCATACCCCCCCACCCTTTGGGCCGCGAGGGTACCATACCATACCCCGCAAAAAGTTGGAACCCTGCCAGTTGGCTGCGCCGACCGTGGTTTCTGCTTTTCGCGAGCCCCGCCCACCAGGGTACCCCTGAGGGACCCATTGGATTCTTTCGAGGTCTCGCCGGGGCTCCGCTCCAAGAGACCTCGAGAGTGCGAGCGTGTGAGAAGGGGCAACTCCGTGTACTGACGGTCGGCCGTCAGAAAACACGCGTTCCTGGACCGCGTCACACCAATCCTCGCTACCCAACGCGGCCAAAGGATATCCACCTCGACAACCTCGAGAACCTAGCTCTACTCGCCAGCCAGCGTTCGTGCTGACTGAGGGAGGGTGTAGAGGATGCAGAGTGTAGAGCGCTGTAGAGCTGTAGAGATGAACAAACAAAGAGATGTAGAGCGCTCTGGAGCGCTGTAGAGCTGTAGAGCTCTACATCCGCCGCGTGACGAGGCGCCTGCGTTGTAGAGCGATGTAGAGGCGCTCTACAACGTGAAATCTCTACAACAAACTCTATATCATAAGCGGCGAACGAGGCACGCGGTCGCTCTCCGACATGAGGCGCGTTGCACTTGCCAGTGCTGCCCTGGCCTTCTGTCTACCCGCCCAATGAGTGGCAGGTGCCTCTGCTGCTGTGGCATGCCTCACAGCTGCGACTGGCCGGCGCCTCGGCGCGTCAGCTCGGCTCGGCGTAGCGATCGTGGCCAGCGCAACTCACCTGGACTCAACGCTCAGCCAGGAGCTCCCGCACGCGCTGGCGCGAGGCATGGCGCATGCAACGCGCAGCAATGCTCGCCTCGCCTCGCGCAAATGCGACCGTCCTCGCAGCCGACAGTCCACCGCCTGCTAAAGAAGCACAGCGATGAATGCGGCACCGGCGACGCATGGCAGGCTGGTCATGACGCAGTTATAGGGTGTTGTGTGCCGTCAGAGTGACTATCTGTGTGTCAGGGATAGTCAGGGCCGTCCATCAGAGCTCCAGTAAGCTCGGAGACACCCCATTAGCGCGGCTTGACCTCTTTGAGTCACTGCCTTCCCGGCGGTTTTGCTGTAGAGCCTCTCCACCCTTGGGCGTCCGCCTCTTCCTATCTCTCTTGGCATTCTCTCTCCGATTCTCGCTGCAACCTTCGTGCCACCTCGCGGTCGCCCCCTTCTCGTCGTGCTCTCCCTTGTCGCTTCCTGAGGGAGGGTGTAGAGGATGTAGAGTGAAGAGCGCTGTAGAGCTGTAGAGCTGGAGAGCGCTGTAGAGCTCTTGTAGAGCTGTAGAGCTCTACATCCGGCGCGTGACGATGTGAGTCCGATGTAGAGCGATGTAGAGGCGCTCTACAACGTGAAATCTCTATCCATGGTTATATATATCTTTTCCCCGGAGGCTATGGTGAAAAAAATTCGGCCGAAGACGCCCCCGCCTCCTTGTTGTCTCGCTCCTGCCGCTCTGTCGTGCTGACCCTAGCAGACATGTCAGCAGCAGCAGCAATCTCCGAAAACCTCGCACCGGCAGTCGTATTTTGCAAGTGGTTCTGCAACGTGTGCAGTGACATCACTGCCAGCTGGGCAAGCACACTACTAGTCCGATCCGCAAAGGCGTCACGCACACTCTTCTCCGCAAAGTTGCCTTGGAAACCGGCATTTTACCACATCTGCTTCACTGATTCCAGCTGGGAAAGCAGATCCTCAGCGGCAACCAAGATCTGCCCCGCCTCATCAAGATCCGAATTTGTACTCTGCTCTCCGTCTTCTAGGTTATGCATGTGCTTCCCGATCGCAGCCAGTGTGTAATGATAGGACAGCATCGCTCGCGCGTACAGCACAGACATTCGTGCGTGGTTGCCGTCCTCATGCTCCTGCTGAGCCACGTTAGTGAGCGCATTGCGGACACACCTGCGCCGGTTCGCAGCCGCTGCATCCTGGAGCACCGGGCCCTGGAGCCACACCCGTATAAACCTCGGTTCGACCTCGCGGTGCGAACATGTAGCATGCAGCAGCATGTGCAATCGTAGCTTGTCCCGCATGTCGTGTTGTCGTCGCACCATCCCATCTCCGTGTACGTCTTCGTCCACAATTGAACCGCGTTGCGAAGGCGCTGACAAGTCGCCTCCTCCCTATAAGACATCGGCCTCGGCCCGAGAATCACCGTCACGGCTCTTCGACGTCTCGCCCTGCTCCGACGCCTCGTCGTGGACGACGCGGCCATGCCTCGACCGGCTACACCCACAGCTCCATCCTCGTCACCTCGCTCGCGACGCTCTCTCTCCACCAACGGCCTCAATGTACTGCTCAGATCGCTAGTCGCCGGCAGGACGACGCCCGAATGCGGCGCCTCGCCAGCCTCGTCGCTCCTGACGGCGCCATCCGTGTCTCCGGCGGAGGCATCGCGTTTTGAGCCACAACGGACTGCGCGCTCCGCTTTTCGAACCACCAAAACTCGCTGCACCCAGGTGCCGGTGCCGGTGCAGGTGGAGGTGCCACAAGTTTGCGCCCGGCCCTCTAGCGCCGCGCGCTGGCCCCGGCTGCGTCCCCGCGTGGCCTGCCCGATGGCGTGGTGCCCGCCCTCCACCCACCTCCCCGCGCGGGGACGCTCCGGGGCGACCCGGGCGCCCTCCGACCAAACTGTCACACCACTATCATACTAACAACAAACTCTACATCATAAGCGGCGAACGAGGCACGGTCGCTCCCCGACATGAGGCGCGTTGCACTTGCCAGTGCTGCGACTGGCCGGCGCCTCGGCTCCTCTCGGCTCGCGGCGCGTCAGCTCGGCTTGGCGCAGCGATCGTGGCCAGCGCAACTCGCCTGGACTCAACGCTCAGCCAGGAGCTCCCGCACGCGCTGGCGCGAGGCATGGCGCATGCAACGCGCCTGAATGCTCGCCTCGCCTCGCGCAAATGCGACCGTCCTCGCAGCCGACAGTCCACCGCCTGCTAAAGAAGCACTGCGATGAATGCGGCACCGGCGACGCATGGCAGGCTGGTCATGACGCAGTTATAGGGTGTTGTGTGCCGTCAGAGTGACTATCTGTGTGTCAGGGATAGTCAGGGCCGTCCACCAGAGCTCCAGTAAGCTCGGAGACACCCCATTAGTGCGACTCGACCTCTTTGAGTCACTGCCTTCCCGCATCCCGGCGGTTTGGCTGTAGAGCCTCTACAACAAACTCTACAACAAAATCGCGCTCTACATCGCTCTACAACGCAGGCGCCTCGTCACGCGGCGGATGTAGAGCTCTACAGCTCTACAGCGCTCTACATCTCTACAGCTCTACAGCGCTCTACACTCTACATCCTCTACACCCTCCCTCAGCGTTCGTGCTCAGCCTCCATCCGCCTTTTGTTTTACGAACGGACGGGGCGGAGCAGCGACCGCCTGGGCGGCCGCTGCTCTGTCTGCCAGAGCGCGCCGTCTGTGCGCAGCTCGAGCGCGGTCAGGTGCACAGGGAAGCGTGGCGGCGCGGGGACGCGCGGCGGCGGTGGCGAGCAGGCGAGCGGCCCGCGCGCGGCGAGGCGGACAGGTGATCGGCAGGCGGGTGATGGGCCGGAGAGTGACCGCGCCCAGCGATCGGAGCGAGCCGATCGTCGCTCGGCCGCAGCTGACCTCGAAGGCGTGCGGAGCGCGACTGTCGGTGTCGGAGGGCGGCCGTCATGTGGCGAGGAGGGAGGACGACAAGTGCGCGTCGTACGGGTCGCTCTTCATCGGCCAGTCGAGCGGACGGGCGTCGGTCTGGAAAGAGGACTACTGGGGCGGCCAATTCACACCTCGCGGGACTACTTATGTTTTCGTAAACGTAGTCGTGGCCCCCCGCTACGTCGCACGACTGCGACTGGGTAGCGGGGGGCTACAACTGTCTCTCTCTCTCTCAAATGTCCTCCTACGGGAATGTACGTAAGAGCTACATACACTGAAAATGAGAATTGTTTTGTTGATATAAGTGGGGCGGGTTTGCAGACAGACCACCTGGCCCGATTTATTTCGTGAACTTTACGTCCGCGCTTTCTCCCGTCGTCGTTCTGAGGTAGAAACAGAGAGCAAAAGAAAGAAAACAGACAACCCAAGGGAGGGATGGGAGGACGGCACGCCGCGTCCCACGCCGCCACCACACAGGGATTTTAAGTAGAGGGGTGTGATGCGCTAGCCGTCGCCCACCCTTGGGCGTCCGCCTCTTCCTATCTCTCTTCGCAGTCTCTCGCCGATTCTCGCTGCAACCTTCATACTTGGTTTCCCGGAATTCTTTTCGCCTTTTTGTTGTACATGTAAAATTCGTTTCGCCTGCTGGGAAAGAAAGAAAAGAAAGAAAGAAAGAAAACACACCCAAGGGAGGGATGGGAGAACGGCACGCCGCCACCACACAGGGATTTTAAGGAGAGGAGTGTGGTGCGCTAGCCGTCGCCCACCCTGGGGAGTCTGCCTCTTCGTATCTCTTTTCGCAGTCTCTCGCCGCTTCTCGCTGCAACCTTCATGCCACCTCGCGGCCGTCCCACTCTCGTCGGTCTCTCCCTTGTCACTTCCTCCTCTGTCGCGTCATTCTCTTCTGCCTCGTCCTGCGACGCCGCCTCCTGCAGAAAGAAAGAAAACAGACAACCGGCTAGTAAAATTCTTTTCACCTGCTTTCCTCATCCTCGCGCCAAAGATCGCCAAAGGATAGGATATCCACCTCGAGAACCTCGAGAACCTCCTCATGGTGGAACAGCGGCTGCTCCAGATCCTCGAGCAGGCGCTGCCCGACACCGCGGAGGCGGAGCTCGTCGACCTTCTCGACTTCATACAGGTGCAGCACAGCGGCTCGAGCCTCAACCCTGACAACACGAGCTGCGCGGACGCCATCGTCGACTTTGTGAGACAGCGGCCGTTCGCCGCGAGCCAGCGAGGCGTCGAGGCGCTCGCGCGGCTCGCGCGCCATGCGGCGGGCGCGGCTGAGCGGAGGGAGGGCGCGGCGGGCGGAGCGCCACCAATCACGCCTGAGCACCACCTGTGGCTGCTCACCAGCTCGGCGCTCAACACGGCCGCAGCGATCTGCGCCTCGGGCGGCGCCGACCCCGCCCTAACCTTTGCACGCATCGAGAGCGGCGGCGCCGAGCGCGCGCGCTACCTGGAGCGCATGTACGCAAAGGATGCGATGCGTGAGCTGGGCCGCTCGAGTCAGCCGCCGCGCCTGTCCGCGTCATCGAGTAGGGACTTGGGCGCGCAGGCTGGCGCTCCCGCCCCTGCCGCCGCCAGACGCGCTCCCGCCTCGTGGTGGCGGACGCTCCTGCTCCTCTCCGCCGCGGCGGCCGCCGCGAGCACCGCGTATGCCATATGGAGCGTCGACGAGACTAGACTGTCGGAGGTGGACGTGGAGTGAAAATGCTTGCATCTATGCATGGGGTGTGAATGTTCAAACCCTGCGCGCGGGCCTTCTAGGCCTGTGGGTAGTCTCCCCCCATTCCCAGGGCCTCCAGGGCTCGCACCTCAACCTCTCATAGACCACACAGCGCGCAGCGCCATATAGGAGATAGGTATAGGACGTATTTCCTTCTCAAAATAACAAGGTCTGTGAACGAAAAACGCGGCGGGCTGTGCGCCGGCGGGCTCCGGGCTGCCGGGGCTTAGTGAAACACACTCTACTCTCCCGTCCGACACTCCTCCTCTCGGCCGGACTCCGCGCCTAGTCGCTAGTGGTGCGGGCGGCTGTGGTGCGCCTTTTAGCTTTTTGGCGCGTGCGGCAGGCGCGTGCGGTGCGAACCTTCTACTTGATCCTTGTGCGTTGTGGAGACTGTGTGGGTCAAGCGTTGTGCCCACTCTTCTTCAAGTTGTGCCTCAAAATTTAGACTTGGACTTGGACTTGCGCGCCGCCGGCTGATGTTGATGGAGCGTGTCGGCCTCTCGGGCAGCGACTGCCCGATCCTCGAAGCAACAAGACAAAAAAGAAACCCATGCGCCGATCGCCGCCGCTTTTGGAGAGCTCAGCTCGATGGGGCATCCCAGGGGCCGCGGCCTTCTCTGGCCTCTGCTGGTGGCAACCGTCGCGGCGGTCGATCTCGGGGCGGCTTCGCCGTTCCACCTCCTCTTGCCCAACACCGCTTGCGAGCAGGCGTGCCCTCCCCGGCACATACGGCGTGACGGCGATCGCACCGCGCGCGCTTTACCCAACCCTCGCTGCGGGCTGGCCGCCGAGCGGCCTCGCCCCCACTTGCCCGCGCCCCTTGTCCGCGCCCCACCCCGACCGCCGCCGCCACCCCCCTCTTCGCCCCCCGCCCCCTGCGTTCTGCGCCCGAGGGCCCGAGGTTGCCTTTCTCCAGCTGCTTTCTCCGCAAATCCCCTTCGCCCCGTCGTCACTTGCTGCCCCTGCCGCAGGACCCGCACGAAGTGGGTGTCGAGCTCGAGCTGAATATGGGTGTGATGGCCGGCTCCACCGCAGACGCGTTTGCCGAGTGGTGGGAAGAGCAGCTGGTGCCCGTCCCCCCCCCCCCCCCGCACCCCCCC